>NC_041394.2:124512035-124812035 GCF_900747795.2 Erpetoichthys calabaricus
CAGTAAAACATTAACATTTAAGAAGTAAAGATACATTGAGTACTACTGTAGTGCTTTCGGGTATAGTACATTTTTTGTTTGCCCATTACATGCATAAATGTATACATTTTTTGGTGTACCTACCCGAGAACACGCGACATGACCCGGCAGTTAAAAATTTATCGCTCTGTTACAAAGTCATCTAATATGGTATTGCAAACGGCAGCGGGAGCGTTTCTATAAACTCAATTTAAACTTACGGTTTACACCGTGCTTTGAAGATGCATAGTACGCAACACGTGTTTCGCCGTAATTGTGGGCTCATCAGGCGTACACACTCACTGCACTCCCTTACGGGAATCGATCCTCGGACGTCAGCGCTAGAGGTGAAGCCCCTAACGTTGTGCCACGGTGTGTGGTTCGTTCATTTGATAGCATGTAGATCGGGGTAATTACATTGCAGGCATTCGTAGTCTGATTCACAATCTGATTGTATGGGTGGTTACCTACCAGGTAGCGCTTGTGGTTGGTGAGCAAGTCGGCTAACTTCTGCCACGGTGCCCTCTGTCAGTTGCGAGAAGCAGATCATAGAATGGTTGAAATAGTTTAATATATATAGCAAAATCCCCGCGCTTCGCAGGGGCAAATATGGTATTGCAAACGGCAGCGTTTCTATAAACTTAATTTAAAGTTATGGTTTATACCGTGCTTTGTTTCATATTCTTTTCCTACCTTATCAATTGTGTAATGTGTTTTTTGAACAGGTTTGATTCATGGAAGTGATCACTCCTGCTGCGTTCAGTCACTTCACGTGAGCCGCTCTCTTGTGTGATGTTGCGATGTCCATGGGTTTATTTAATGTTAGCTAAGACCCGGCAGTTAAAAGTTTCTCGCTACAGCAATTTTAATTCTGTTACAAAGTGATGCAAACTCTCGTTTATACCTTGTGTCTTCTCATTAAACTTGTATCTCGCGAATATGGTATATACACACATACATGCAGTTTTAATAACACAGAAATCAATATAAACATTAACATCATTATCATATGAGAATATAAAGTAATATATAAGAAGCACATTTCATATAAATATAAATTATTAAACAGTAAAATCTTCTTCTGTAATTTGCTACCGTGGCAATTTGTGTGTCTGTCCAGGATTTAAAATGACCTGTAGCTCGCAAACCGTTTCACCTATACACTTGAAATGTGGTACACATATAGTACGTCACGTCTACTATCCGCTTTATGGGTGATGATTGTTTTAGTCTTTTTATCTTTATTTTATTTTATTGTAGAATCAACTCCTATCTGCGCACAGCAGGGCAGCCGTGGGCGGATGCGTATGGTGTATTCACTCCATGTTATCGTGCATTGCGCTGTCAGTGGTATTTTGATAAAAGAATTTGAACAACATATAAGAAGCGTATAAATTATTAAACAGTAAAACATTAACATTTAAGAAGTAAAGTTACATGAAGTACTACTGCAGTGCCTTCGGGTATACCTCATTTTTTCTTTGCCCATTACATGCTTAAATGTATAAATTTTTTGGTGTACCTACCCGAGAACACGCGACATATAACCGACCGTGGGAGAAGCATGGATTTTAAACACGCGTTGAGTTCATCTGCTGGTCTCCCTCGTGGAATAACTGGTAATGTTTGACTAAAATCTACAGCGAGTAAAACGACATTACCTCCTATTTTTTTTTTACGATCTCTGAGATGTTGCTTTTTTCGGTTCAAGGCTTCATAAGCTCTTTTATGTTGTATGGTGTACTTATCCCAAACCATCATCTTTGAATGTTGCAAGACTGTCGCCTTGTATGTAGATCGGGGTAATTACATTCATTGCATTCCTAGTCTGAATCACAATGTGATTGTATGGGTGGTTACCTGGCACTGTAGGGTTGCCACCCGTCCTTTAAAATACGGAATCGTGCCGCGTTTGAGAATGAAATTGCGCGTCCCGTTTTGAATCAATACTGGACGGGATTTATCCCGTATTTTTTGTATCATTTTTTTTTAAAGCAGCATCTCATGCAAATCATCCCACACGCATTTTATGAAGATGCCTCCTTTCCTACTTTTGATTGGGTAATACTTGATGTCATCGTTAGTTTGATTGGTGTTTTTAACTGTCCAGTGAGGAGGGCGTGTCTTTTAAGTACAGTCTGCAAAGTGTTGGCACTGAGATGTGGCGTCAGCGCCATACTTGAAGCCCCTAACGTTGCGGTCAGCAAGTCGGCTAACATCCGCCATGTGCCGTCTTTCAGTTGCGAGAAGCAGATCATAGAATGGTTGAAACTGTTGCCCCTAACGTTGCGCCACGGCGTGTGGTTCGTTTATACCTCGTGTGTTCTCATTAAACTTTTATCTCGCGAATATGTTATTGCAATCCGTAGCGGGAGCGTTTCTATAAACTTAATTTAAACTTACGTTTTACACCGTGCTTTCTTTCCCTTATGAACATGCTTGTATGCTTAACTCGCTGTGTTCTCAATTGTTTAATTAATTTTTTGCTCTTAGCTGTTCGCGGCTCTTCCTCCATTTCCCCCTACTTCGTTCTTTTATCTCGCGAATATGTTATTGCAATCCTTAACGGGAGCGTTTCAATAAACTGATTGAAAATAGTTTTGCGTTTACCTTTTTAGTAAAAGGCGAGCTTTTAAGCCTGAGAAATCACCCCGTAAATGCACACGTTTAATTGGACATGTGTTAATATGTATGGTTACACAGTATTAAAAGACAGTGAACAACGTCAGTTACCTTTCTTCCCGCGTTTGATAAAAGGTGAGCTTTTAAGCCTGAGAAATCACCCCGTAAATGCACACGTTTAATTGCACATGTGTTAATATGTATGCTTACACAGTATTAAAAGTCAGTCAAAAATTAACGTCATTTACCTTCGTTCCCGCGTGTGACTCGTGCTGTAAATGTCTTCCTTGTTTTTAGTTCACGTGATTATGTAGGAGGCGTGATGACGCGATACGTGACTCCGCCTCCTCCATTACAGTGTATGGACAAAAAAGATGTTCCAGTTATGACCATTACGCTTTGAATTTCGAAATGAAACCTGCCTAACTTTTGTAAGTAAGCTGTAAGGAATGAGCCTGCCAAATTTCAGCCTTCCACCTACACGGGAAGTTGGAGAATTAGTGATGAGTGAGTCAGTGAGTCAGTCAGTCAGTGAGGGCTTTGCCTTTTATTATTATAGATAATATTTGCCATTTACCAGTCCTAAGGAATTTCCCCAGTGCTCAGTTACATCCTAAAATATGTCTCAAGGGTGTATATATGTACTCACTAACTAACTAAGCACTCAAGGATAAATATTTTCTGGTCCTGGTTATTTGTAAGATTTGTAAGATTTAAGTAGTACTTCTCCCTTTACAATTCAGTACCTTCAGTACCTTCTTAGTAGTCCTTGTTACCCCTGGGAGGTTATTCACTACTTCACATGTTAAAACTTCAGAGTAATGCAAGTTTAGAGTATTTGCTACTTCACTGTCTGTATTTTTTAATTCCAACTTACTATTCTTGAGACGCTTCACCTCCTCCTTGACTGTTCTTTTACTAATAAAATACTGAAAGAATGTCTTTGAGTTATCTTTCACCTTATCTGCTTTATTCTTCTCCAACTGTCATTCTTAACAGTTGCCATCATGCTTTCATATAATACTAGGCTCACCCGCCTTTTAAGGCGACCGACTTTTATCCTCAATTTTTGTGCACTCCATGTGTACATCAGGCATGTAAGTGTAGGGAATGAGAACATCAAACTGCCCATTCATAACATCTCCCAAAAAGTTTTTTTATCCCCTCGAGTGCCTGTCCAAAGTCATACAATGTGAGCCCAAATCTGTACCGTTAAAGACGGAGTTTCATGCACTAAATAAGCTATAGATGAGAATAAGCAAGCACCATCTCCCCTGATATTTACTACGTGGTGAGGCATTTGTACTCCATCAACATTAATTATTTCCAGAGACATAATTTTGTCTATTTTTCCAGCGTATAGCACACAAAAGCAAGGGAACGGTGGGAGCACCAGAACTCTGCTCACATCGCGTCGCTTCGTACCACAAGCCGCAAGTAGTAATTCTGTGGTAAGCGGAATACCGCTACGCTTTGCACTCAAGGGACGGAAGGACAATCCAGACCGCTTTTATATAGTAGATTGGAGTTAACAGACTTTTATGCCTTATACAGCTGTTTTTGTCCTTTGCAGGTTTTTCTTTATCTCAGCACTTACCCACAGTAGAGTTTTTTTTTTAATTTCTTGAGAATTTGAATGTACATGGCCTGCATTACATGTAAATTGTTTTTAAACCTGTTCCACTGCTCCCTACCGAACGCCACAGTTAAAATCTTGTCCCAGTTCATAACTTTTAGATTTTACTGCATCTGTTCAAAATTTGAACAGTTTTAGTCTTTGCATCCACACTCTTCCCAACCTCTGAGAATTGTATTATACTATAGTCACTTGACCCTAGTGGTTTAATTGCCTCTATACCATCACTTCTATCTTGCTTATTACAAAAGATATGCCTCCCCACCATAATGTGTTAAAAAACTCCTGCTCTTGTAGTTCATTATGTAAGGCTAGCCCAGTTAATATTTGTGTAATTAAAGTACCCCATGATTATAATATCCCCCTCCTAAACCTAAACAGAGGCTGCACAGGTCAAAAACCTGGGACCCCCTGGGTCCTGATTCCACTCTATTCTGTTTTCATGTGTCTTCTTTCTTATTATGACTGACAAGGAAAGACTTGAATTTTTGCTGAAGATGGTTACCAATGCATAAAAAAATAAACACAATTGGTTTCACATCAGAGATGTTTCTCCAGAAAGATCCCTTCACAAAATCTCATTAGCCCATGTTTATACTAAAGGAATTGCACATTTTTTTCTATTCTCAAGATGAATTAGAGAGCTGTGAGAAGGATTCTGTGCATACACACTGTTTTACATACAGTATGTCACCTTTGGTTACTCATCTGTGACTGACAATACCTTATCTTACTCTGGGGTGCTTGGTCAGTTACAAGACTTCTCTATTTGTAAAATAGAGTATAAGTTCAGTGTAAAATAAATGTTATGGTCTTTTGCTTCCAGTGCTTTAGGCAAGCCACTATAGAGCCACACACCCATGTTTCCTGATTGAAATCATACAGCATAGTGGGAAGATTTTTTTTTTCTAATTGAAACAGAAGCTGCATTTTATTTGTAGGTAAGTTTCTTGGCTTGCAAGACACATTTCTTTACAGACACCCTGCATTTAATTGGCATCTTGTCTTAGTTTCTGTATGACAATGCAAATGATTAAAGAATATGTTTGCATCACCTCAGTTCCTCCTACGTTCAAAAAAGGAATGTATGATTTGGCTTTTTTTTTCCCCTCTATAGTGTTTGTAATCAAACACACAAAAGAATATACACATTTTTTCCCCATTGTTTATAACAATCTGTGTCACCAACCCACCTGGCATATTATGCTTGTCAAACCAATTTGCATGCTTCTCCATGCACACTTTGTACAAATTGATGCACTCTACCTGTGGTTAAAATAAGAAATAAACAAATAAATAAAAGAACTCTAATGAATGCTGTTAATGATTTCCTTGAGAAATAAATCATATTGCATATATTTAAATAACTATTTCACTATACAGCAATTTGATAGAAGTTTAATTTTGAAAAGGTGCAAAATACGAATTAAACATCAAAAATTTATAGGACTATCATGAAGTGCATTCATGCAATATAAAATATTTATAATTACCAGATATTGTAAACTGCAGAATTGCACATATCACAGTTTGCTTGTGATAAACAAACATACAAACATATAAATGACACAGAACCACTACACAAAGTTAGAGCTCCAAATTCTATTTAATGCAATTAGGTGCTGGGAAAAAAAGTGTGGAAGAAAAATTGCTTGTGTGTTGGTCTCACTTTGGTACCATCTGTGCTTGCATGTAGGTAGACTGTGAGTTCAGTTATATTGTTTATTGCTATTCTGATGACAGCTATTATGTGACAGTCTCTGCACGGCAGCTATTGTTTATGGTTGCTTTGCTTGCGTCATCTCCTGGGGCCTCATGTATAAACGGTGCGTACACACAAAAATGTTGCGTAAACCCGTTACCATGCTCAAATCGTGATGTATAAAACCTAAACTTGGCATAAAGCCACGCACAGCTCAAACCCTGGCGTACGCAAGTTCTCTGCTCAGTTTTGCAAACTGGTGGCACCCAGCGTGAAAGCAGTGCTTTGCTCCAGTGTGGTTTCCCTTTCTTTTTAGATCCACATCCCTGATGTGGCTTTATCAAATACACTGAAATTAACCACATATTGTTTACTAGCAAAATATCCGCGCTTCGCAGCGGAGAAGTAGTGTGTTAAAGAGGTTATGTAAACATATATATACATAAACATATATACTTATATATACATATCTACATATACACATATCTACATATATACATATATATAAATATACACATCCACATATATATATATATATCAACATATATATACACATACATATACACACATACATACATACACACACACACATATATATATATATATATATATATACACATACAGACACATATATATACATATACATATTTACATATCTACATATATATACACATATATACATATCTACATACATACACATATATCTATATCTATCTATCTATCTATCTATCTATCTATCTATCTATCTATCTATCTATCTATCTATCTATGTATATCTCTATCTATCTATCTATCTATCTATCTATCTATCTATCTATCTATCTATCTATCTATCTATCTATCTATATATATCTCTATCTATCTATATATATATATATATATATGTCTCTATCTATCTATATATATAGTGAGTCAGTCAGTCAGTCACTCAGTCAGTCAGTCAGTCAGTGAGGGCTTTGCCTTTTATTAGTATAGATTAGTTTAAGGCATCTGATTATATTAATCTGTAACAATATAATGGTCCACAGAATGGCCAAACTATTCCAAATACCATAGCTGCTTTATCGTTGTTACTCTCACTGCACCTTTTTCTTCTTTCAGCTGGGGTTGACACAGTGGATCATCTTTTTCCATATTACTCTCACTGCACCACTCAGAGCAGCTGATCGTAAGGAGAATTATCGGTATACAGCATCAAGCACACGCTGCCTCAGCCATGCTGCCTATTTGAACTGCTCTCATCCGACAAATGCTTCTGAGCCTTTCCTGTACGGACCTCGCGGTTCAGAAACAGTTTAATCCCAAGAACTATAAACGCACTCAATCAGTCCATCAAGTGCTCCTTATAGAACTGTTTGTACTTACAAGTACAATTACCTCACTGTAAACTTGCGATAGATATAATATTGCACAGCCTGAGCCACTATATAAAGAACGTATTTACATATGATGATGATATCATTTTTAAGATGAAATGCAGCAAAATATGTTTATTACATTATACAGATAAAATGTTAATATCATGTAAATAATCTATATTGTTAATAATTTAACATGTGAGGACACGGTGTCGCAGCGATTGCGACAAGCTGGCGCCCCGATTATTCCTGCCTCACGCTGTATTCTTGCTGGGACTGGAGTGACACTGCAGAAAGGCAGATGGATAGAATAATTAAACATGTACTACAAAGATATTTCAATGCTCCTTAAAAGTTTTGAAAATCTGCGTTCTAAGCTTATAGATGGCTTAACATCTATTACAGAGCTGATTGTGTGGCGATTGGTTACTTGGAGAAAGAAAAGGAAGGAGAGGAATTGGGGATTAGTATGGTTGAAAGAGACAGTACTGCTGTAATAAATTATTTCATCAAAGGTCGTGCATGGCGCAGCAAGCATCTTGTGGGAGGCAGGAACAATCTGTGGACTGTTCGTCACTATCACTGTGCCACCGTGTTCCCATGTTTAATAACATGCTTTAATTCCTATCATCATGAAAATGATATCACTTATACATCTCAGTATTTCAATTATTCAGAGAGCTGTAATATTACGAATGTAATGGATTCTGTGTCCTGTCGGAGGAAGAGAAAGACCGTTTAAGAAGCAGGTTAGAGCACATAGACAACATAGAAGATCAAATACAAAACAAAGCGTTTAACGTGTTACATTAGTTACGATGGGATTTGAGAAACTAGTAAATTAAAAGATTTAAAGATGAAGTTTATGATGTTCTACTTTAATGACAAAATAAACTATGTTGGCATTTTGAGCTTTTTTCTCACTGTGTCCCTATTTTTTTTTTCTTTTCTCTGTACCCTAATAAGCTTTCATATGACACTCAGACGGTGGGCTACAACTCACCTTTTCACGGCGACTTTGATATCTGACCGCTTCTTTTTTATTTCGGGCACTGTGCAACTTTGTGAACTTGAACTTTCGAGCTTCTCCGACACTCTGTCACTCGATCATCTTCCTTTTGTTGATTATATCACTGTTTAAACCAACAAATAGTATGTTTTTCTTTGCCTCCTCTTTGCTGAAATTCTTCTATTTTCCCCCGTGCTTTTGCCATTGTCTTTTCACAGAAGGCTGAGCTTAAGGGCTATTTATATTGATTTGCATATTCAAAGAAGCGTAATTCTGGGAGGAGTTGAGGCGGGACAGAAGGCGCGTGCACGTGCGTTACTTTTCAGGCTGACCGGGATTTATGTAGCGGAAGAACGTGGAAGTTGGCGAATGCACAGATTTATGCATCTGGATTTTTTTGTGCGTATGAACATTTCTGCTTTTGTCCGTACGCCATGTTATAGTGTGAATTCTACGCACGACGTTATACATGAGGCCCCTGATCATTTTGTCTTAAATTTTATTTTGCTGCATGCTCACATTCACCACTTGTCCATAGCATTCAAGGCCTTCCAGGTCATCTTCATTGAACAATGGTTAGCACTGATGTTTGCCTTAATACACTTTCCTGTCATCAACTGTTTACCTGATCCATTAAGGTTCACAGACACCACTGCATCTGGTTCTACTTTATGATTAAAATGTTAGGCACCGGATATTATGTTTGAGACATACTGTTCATATATGAATAATTGTGTAGATGTTTAATAAGATAAAATACTCATTGTACTACTGTGTTGGATTATTCACACAAAGGGATTACTTGAAAGTGTAACGTTTTTATATTCTGACTTAAATGAATGGAGATTGGAAATGGGGTGAATATTAAAAGAAAACTATTGAAGAAAAGGTGTAGGCAGCCATGAAATTCAAATACAGTAATATTCAGTGTGTCATTACATATTCAAAAAGCTTTGGACCTGTACACCCTGCTTATAAAATATTAGTCATTCATGTACCATTTCTACCTATGGTTATATCTGTGGTTAATCAGACACAGAGGAAATTGGTGACCAGGAAATTAAAATGGTAAGCAGGAACAAAACCTATATTTCGTAATCAAAAGTACTTCTTTCAATGAACTGAGTATGGCCTGAGTATGGGACAGAGTGGTGGCTCTGAGGCTAAGGATCTGTGCTGGTATCCAGAAGGTTGCCGGTTCGAATCCCCGTCACTGCCAAAAGAGATCCTACTCTGCTGGGCCCTTGAGCAAGACCCTTAACCTGTAATTGCTCCAGGGGCACTGTACAATGGCTGACCCTGCACTCTGACCCCAAGGGGTATGCGAAAACTAACAAATTCCTAATACAAGAAATTGTATAAGGCGAAATAAAGAAAAAAAAAGATAGGATCTGAACTAATCGAGTGGTGTATGGGTAATGCAAATTGAATATAATGTATTGAGAAGAGTAGTGTGACAAATAGTGTCAAATGCCACACTCAGATCAAGAAGGATGAGAATAGTGATTAAACCAGAATCGGCTGCCATAAGGAGTTCGTTAGTAATTTTGATAAGTGTTGTTTCTATGGAGAGGGCGAAAACCAGACTGGAACTGTTCATAGAGATTATTTTGAGATAAATGAGAATGAAGTTGAATAGCCACTATATTTACAAGATTTTTGGAAATAAAGGGTAGATTTTTTTTTAATCTATGTTCACTGTCTGCAGGGGCACATGCAAGCAAGCATTTCATTGTACATGGTACTTGTACATATGACAATAAAGAATTCAAATTGATTAGAAATAGGACAAATATTACTAAAATTAGTAGGATCAACACCAGGTTTTTTCAGTATTGGGGTTATTGCAGCAGTTTTAAAAGATGAAGGAACAGGTGAGAGAGGAGTGAATTATAACAGAAATAAGAAGGACCAAAGAAAGGAGGTAGGCTTTGACCAGAACTGTGGGAAGGAGAGACTGGTGTATCCTCTGGATTTTTTCATTAAAAAAGGACATAAGGGAATTGCAAAAATCAGTTGAATAAAGGTGAGAAGGTAGAGAATCTGAAGGTTGCATGATATTATTAAGCAGTGTAAACAGTGACTTGGTGTTACCTTTATTGCAATAAATTATGTGAAAATAATAGTTAGATTTGGTTTGAGCAATACAGTCCTTGTAATATAGTGTATGGTTTTTAAACATCTCTTTATGAACAAAGAGTCCAGTTTTTTTCTATACAACCGTTCAAGTTGCCGGCCTTTGACTTTCAAAAGCCAAAGTTCAGGTGTGAACCAGGGAGCAGAAAAAGAAAAAGAAACAGATCTAGTTTTTAACGGAGCAAGGGAGTTAAGAAAACCATAGAGTCCAGTATTATAGTGTGAAAACAGTTCTTCAGGAGTGGATAAATTATGAATGTCCATAAGGGAATCAATAGTAGAGGAAAGAAAATCCAAGTTAATATTCTTAATATTATGGAAACACCTAGACAGGGAAGATTAGTAATAGAAAGAACAAGTTTAACATTGAATGAAAGAAGAAAATGATCAGTTATGGGGAGTTCATCTGCAGTACAATCAAGGAGGGTAATTCCAGAGCAGAAGATCAAATCCAAGATATATCCTTCAGAGTGAGTAGGAACATCAGTATGCTGCTGGAATACAAAACTTTCACGGTAGGATGTAAAGTCTCTAGTAAGATGTACATTGGTATTTTCCATATGTATATTAAAATCCCCCAGAAGTTTTATGTTTGATGAAACAGTAGATAGGTGTGTAAGAAAAACAGCAAAATCATTCAAAAAGTCATTATTTGATTTAGCGGGGCGGTAAATAGTTGTAATTATAGTAGGAATAGTATTATAGTAGGATGTCATTTATGCCACGCAGGCTGCGGCTGCACGGGCTCATGATAAAAACACATTCTTTATAGTGATTTGATGTCACTCAACATGGAAATTCAGACATATACTCGTCTAAACCTTCTGTCATTGGGTACGGAACAGGATAAAGGACTAGTAAATCCAAATACCATGGTTCTACTGAAAGAATTTGGACTGCTGCGGACGAGCGGTGAGGCCAGTCTAGCACCCATATTATCTACCTGTGCTATCCGCGCCTCGAGAACAAGACGGCGGCGGTGTATGCGTAAACAAAAGCGAGGTGTCCGCGGTGGGCTCAGCGTTAAAGCTAAAGCTAATCCATGCAGAACGCCACTACCATTGATCTTGGTGGCAAATATCCGCTCACTGGAGAATAAATTGGACTACATTCGGTTGGATTTAACATCGAAGCGGGAGATTAAGGATTGCTGTGCTTTTGTCTTTACGGAGTCCTGGCTCACCGACTCCACAACCAACACTGCTATTAGCCTGGAGGGGCTAACGATTCATCGGGCAGACAGGAGCAGCAGTCTCAGCGGCAAAACACGGGGCGGAGGTATCATCGTCTACATAAACAACAGATGGTGTGTTGACTCAAAAATAATCCACACATGTTGCTCTCCGGACACTGAGTTTTTGGTAGTTAAATGCCGGCCTTTTTATTTGCCACGGGAATTTTCCGTTGTACTTATAGTAGCTGTTTATATTCCCCCTGACGCTGACACCAAGGCAGCCATTGACACACTCTGCCACTGTATCAACGATTTGCAAACCACACATCCAGAGGGAGTAGTCATCGTTGCTGGGGATTTTAACCAGGCAAACATGAAGAGAGGTTTACCCCATTTTTACCAACATGTGGATTTTGCAACTCGAGGAACCAATATATTGGATCATGTCTACACCAACATTAAAGGAGCATTCAAAGCATCCCCACGTCCCCATCTTGGCTCATCAGACCACATCTCTATTATGCTAATCCCAGCATATAGACCTGTGCTCATCAGATCAAAACCATCACTCAAACAGGTGAGAGTTTGGCCAGAAGAAGCCATGAATGCACTACAGGATTGTTTTGAGTGCACTGACTGGTCTGTGTTCAGTGAGGCAGCTACCACAGATCAAAGGATAGACATAAATGAATATGCAGAGGCTGTGTTTGGCTACATAAACAAGTGCATGGAGGATGTCTGCGTCACCAAAAACATCATTGTCAGGGCAAATGATAAACCGTGGGTGACTGCTGAGGTGCGAGTTTTGCTGAAAGAGAGAAACTGTGCTTTTAAATCTGGAGATATAGCTGCCCTTAGAACAGCAAGAGCCAACCTAAATAAAGCTATTAGAAGAGCTAAAAGGGCTCATGGAAAGAAAATAGAGAGTCATTTTCAAGATCACAGGAACAGCAGAAGATTGTGGCAGGGGATTAAATCTGTGACAGATTACAAAACAGTTTCTTACCCCTGTGATGATAGCTTCAACTTCCTGAATGACCTAAATAAGTACTTTGGACGGTTTGAAGCATTGAATGATACATCACCAGTGAAGGCCACCCCTCATCCTGATGAGAAGGCACTGTGTCTGGAACCGGATGATGTTCTACGGACTTTGAGGAGAATTAATCCAAGGAAAGCTGCGGGACCAGACCAGATACCAGGTTGTGTACTCAAAGGATGTGCGGAGCAGCTGACACATGTCCTTACGGATATATTTAACATCTCTCTGTGTCAAGCTGTTGTGCCATCTTGCTTTAAAACCTCAGAAATCATCCCAGTTCCGAAAAAACCCATAGTCACAACCATGAATGACTATCGCCCTGTAGCCTTAACATCAATAGTGATGAAATGTTTCGAGAGGCTGATCAAGGACCACATTACTTCTGTCCTACCCTCCTCTTTTGACCCACTCCAATTCGCCTACCGCTCCAACCGTGCCACAGAGGATGCCATATCTATTGCACTCCATTTTTCATTGGAACATCTGGAGAATAGAGACGCTATGGTCCGCATGTTGTTTGTTGATTTTAGTTCGGCTTTTAATACCATCATCCCTCAGAATTTGATCAGCAAACTGGGCCCATTGGGACTGGGCATACCTCTGCAAAACTGGATATTGGACTTTCTAATGGATAGGCCACAGTACGTACGGGTAGGAAAGAATAAATCAGATACCATCTCCTTGAGCACAGGTTCTCCACAGGGGTGTGTTCTAAGTCCCCTCCTCTTCACGCTCATGACCCACGATTGTTGTGCCAAGTTCAGCACAAACCAAATTATTAAGTATGCGGACGACACAACAGTGGTGGGTCTCATTCGAGGTGACGGGGAAGGGGATTACAGAGAGGAGGTGAAGTCATTTGTGGAATGGTGTGATAAAAACAATCTGATACTGAATGTCGAAAAAACAAAAGAACTGGTGATCGACTTCAGGAAGAAACAGCTGATACACATCCCGGTCTACATTAAGAACACTGCTGTGGAAATTGTGCAGTCTACTAAGTTCCTGGGAGTTAATGTGACGAACAACCTCACCTGGTCCCTGCACACCTCCTCCGTCATCAAGAAAGCTCACCAGCGCTTGATCTTTCTGCGGAGGCTAAAGAGGGCCCATCTCAGTAAGTCAGTCCTCACCACTTTTTACAGAGGGACCATAGAGAGCATGCTAACCAGCAGCAGCTCTCTGTGGCAGGAGAGCTGCAGCGCTTCGGACTGGAAAGCACTGAGGAAAGTGGTGAGGGCTGCGGAGAGGATCATTGGAGCCCCGTTGCCTAATGTACAAGATTTGGCAAAACAACGCTGTCTGGCCAGAGCTGTGCGGATTTCTAGAGACCCTACTTATCCTGCCTCTGAACTCTTTTCCCTCATGCCCTCAAGCAGAAGGTACCGCAGCCTGAAATGTAGAACTACCAGGTTTAAAAACAGTTTTTTTCCTACTGCCGTTCGTCTTTTAAATGAAGCATTTTAGTATTTTATTGTAGGCTGATTTTAACTATGTGTTTTTATTAATGTCTTGTGCATCGTATTTTCGTTCTGCAGCACATCTTGGATGTTCTGCTAAATGACAAATAAAATTGAATTGATTGAATTGATTGAATTGATTGAATTGATGTTAGGTAGAATGCCTAGAGGGGGCTGGGCAGTCTCATGGCCTGGAACCCCTGCAGATTTTATTTTTTCTCCAGCCATCTGGAGTTTTTTTTTTTTTTTTTTCTGTCCTCCTTGGCCATCTGACCTTATTTTATTCTATGTTAATTAGTGTTCTCTTATTTTTTATTCTTATGTTGTCTTTTTTTCTCTTTTTTCATCATGTACAGCACTTTGAGCTACATTATTTGTATGAAAATGTGCTATATAAATAAATGTTGTTGTTGTTGTTGTTTTAGGAATAGGTCCAGTCAATTGACACACAATGGATTCAAAAGAAACATACAACAGAAGGACTTTCCACTTATAAATTATTGCGAGACCTCCTCCCCGGCCAGAGCCACAGGGTTGACAGATGTAAACAAATGCCAGGAGAGTGGATTCATTAAGACGGAAAAAGTCATGAGGTTGTTGCAATGGTGTTATCACATTTGGCAACGGTTTTTGCTGACCGAGCTAGGCTGGCTAACACACTGTGGTCAGTAACCCTGCCTATTTTGCATGGAGGACGTCGAGAGTTGGACCAGATGAAGTTTATTATTTTCGAGGTGTCAGCCTGAAGACTCTGGTGGGACCCACAATGGATGTATCTCCAACAGGGGAGGAATACAATATCGTAGAGATACAGCGCAGTTAGCAGAGGCTCGGATAGGTGAATGTGCAGTCAGAGGAGCATGGCGGCTGAGTACTGAAGCAAACCCATCGCAGGCTGGATAGTGAGCGACAGGAGGGACCAAACAAACACAAACCAAATAAATATCCTACCAGTCCATAATTGTAGGTGAGAACACAGACAACGCAGACAACTCAGACGTCCGGAGAACAGAACCAGGTAAATCTCAAAACAGGGTTAGGCTAAAACTAGTCCATAAACAGCCACACTGAAGTGTCAACAAAATCACCAGTCGAGCTAGAAATAAATGAAAAATAATACTTGAAGAACAAGTCTGCCAAATAAAAACAATTGCTAAGTCGATTACATCATAAACTAATCGTTTAAAATTTACTGGCAAGCAGCGGCGACCAGTACTGCCAGCGTTCGCTCAACAGGAAGTTCATGTGTGGGTCTACGTAACAAAGAATCTGGGTGTAGGAATAAAAGTATCAATGTTTTACTGTAGAGTCACTGCAAAACTCTTTCGCATTATAAGGCATGATCCAGATATAACCAGACCATGATCAGAACAGAAAAAAAGAATATGGAATTAATTGTAATTCCCAGCTTCGGAGCCATAAGGTCCAACAACAGGAACAAGTTGCCTGTAATCCATAATTCACATTGCAGTCATGTCAACAAGGATAATTTAGTTCATATGTAGATGCAAAGAACTGACTATGAAATACAGCTAGTCATAGAAAAGATCTAAATAGTGGAATGTCAAGGTTTCAGCCTGGCAAACAGAGTCCATGGGGAGAACAGAGATTAGAAAACTAATACCCTCTGTAGAGGGCAAATACAATCCCATAAATGTAATTATTACACACATGCTCCTCAGCACCAGTCAGAGTCTCCAACAAGCTACCTATGTAGAATTTAGCTGATCAGCCGAGATTGTAGGTTGGGGAGTACTCACTGCCATTTGTAAGATATTAACATGAGTGGGTTGCAATGTGTGGACAAGTGCAGTGGAATCATCCATGTAAACCTGGTGCAACGGTCACTACAGTTACTTCAGTTACTCCTCCAACCACTCCATCACATCTCTACAGTGAATCAAGAATTTTACAAAAGTGAAAGAACTAAACATTTTTGCATTCATTTCAAACTAAAAATAATAATAAATGGTTAGCAATGTAGTTCTGTCCAAAATTTTAGATATCCCAGTAGTGGGGCATTTACAAATTATTTAGTGTAGCGAAATTTAATTTAGCTGATACCAAAAAAATAGAGAGCTTAATTAATATTAAACTATAAATATATGTAGTGTAAATGGAGCACAGTACAAGATATAGGGTTGAAGACATCTGTGGGTCAACGTAACAAAGAATCTGGGCAGGGGAGTAAAAGTATAAATGTTTTAGGTAGGGTCACAATATAAAGCACAATCCAATTCCAATCAGACCATGAGCAGAATCAAAACAACATATGGAATGAATTGTGATTCCCAGCTTCAGAGCCACAAAGATAAAGGTTTGGGGCACCCTCAGGCAAACCCCATATATACTGTGAGACAAAATAATAAACATGAATTTAAAATGTAATATGAGAAATGGCTTTCTGGACCCAAGTCTACCATTAGACTGAAAAAAGATGGCAGTGGTACTGGTTATGCAGGCAGTGAAGTGGAAGGGACAGGTCCAAGAGCCCTGGAACCAGAAATGATGTCATTTGCCCTCACTTCGTTGGTTTCCAGATCTGAAGGAGGAAAGACATCAAATGTGTTATAAGTTAGCACCAACTCATGGTTTGGGGTGAAATTACAAGTTGACAAGCCCTCTCATGTACACTTGTGTGACAGTAGCTAATGAGACTGTAACTTACCAGACTTACCACGAAATTCATATTGAAGCCTACAGCATCTATTCAAAAGCATTTCCACCTCCTGTGAGGAAAAGAATTCATATTTTGCTTTTAGCTTCAAAAGTGCTATGTAGAGATCAGTAGAAGGCAAAGCAGCATAAACACTATTTGACTTTAAAATTAAGATCCAGCGGTTATTGTTTTATAGCCTTATTGCATTTATTCCCACTAGAAACAAAAGTTATCCTCTTATAAAACACATTAAAATGTCTTTAATGTGAGGGTGCTGTGTGTTCCAAAAAATTCATTTTTATAATGGCAGTTTCTTGATCTGAGATTACTATGAGAGATTAATATGAGAGCAATTTATAATCTATTCAAAAAACTCTTTATGTGAATAGGCATAGTGCATGGTAAAAAAACAAGAGTACAGTAATCCCTCGCTATATCGCGCTTCGCCTTTCGCGGCTTCACTCCATCGCGGATTTTATATGTAAGCATATTTAAATATATATCGCGCATTTTTTGCTGGTTCGCGGATTTGTGCAGACAATGGGTCTTTTAATTTCTGGTACATGCTTCCTCAGTTGGTTTGCCCAGTTGATTTCATACAAGGGACGCTATTGGCAGATGGCTGAGAAGCTATCCAACTTACTTTTCTCCATCTCTGTCTTGCGCTGACTTTCTCTGATCCTGACGTAGGGGGATTGAGCAGGGGGGCTGTTCGCAAACCTAGACGGTACAGACGCTTGTCTAAAAATGGTGAAAGATTATCTTCACGTTGCTACCTTCTGTGCAAGCTGCTTCCTGAAGCGACATGCTGCACAGTGCTTCGCATACTTAAAAGCTCGAAGGGCACGTATTGATTTGTGCTTGTTTGTTTTTCTCTGGCTCTCTATCTCTCTCTCTCACTCTCTCTCTCTCTGCTCCTGACGGAGGGGGTGTGAGCTGCCGCCTTCAACAGCTTTGTGCCGCGGTGCTTCGCATACTTAAAAGCTAAACAGCCCTATTGATTTGTTTGCTTTTTTTCTCTATCTCTCTGACATCTGCTCCTGACTTGAAGAGGAAGATATGTTTGCATTCTTTTAATTGTGAGACGGAACTGTCATCTCTGTCTTGTCATGGAGCACAGTTTAAACTTTTGAAAAAGAGACAAATGTTTGTTTGCAGTGTTTGAATAACGTTCCTGTCTCCCTACAACCTCCTGTGTTTCTGCGCAAATCTGTGACCCAAGCATGACAATATAAAAATAACCATATAAACATATGGTTTCTACTTCGCGGATTTTCTTATTTCACGGGTGGCTCTGGAACGCAACCCCCGCGATGGAGGAGGGATTACTGTACTCTCCAGAAGAGGAAAAAAGAAAACTCCATGGGCATAATATGTTGACTTCAGCAGATATTATGAGGGAAGCAGGTTTCTGCCACGATCAATTTAAAGAAGGCCGCAGTCTGCAGGTCACATCTCTGCCTGTAATAAGGAAGTGAATGTTTAAGGCTGGGAAAGGAAAGAAAAACTGAAGGAAAAAAATCTTTTTCACCCCAATTTATGGCATATATATAAGCCACAACTAATAGGATGTTTAATTTGCCAATAACAATGATATACCAACCATTTCTATTAGATATAGTCTCAGATACAGGAAAGGTTAGTACTGTAATCATAATTGCTAGTCTTCATTCTTTAGAATGGAAAGATGGGCAGTAAAGTTGACCTACACAACTCCTCTGAAATCAAAATTAGTCAAATGTAGAAAGAATTGTCTCTTGCAGAAAATGTGATCTACTCCTCCATTTTATAACACTTGTTATAATAAAATAATTAATTGCACTCTTCTTAACAGCAGTTTTATTTAAGCAGAAAGCAAAAGAAAATCCTTGTTAAAATTTACAACAGTAAAAAAAAAATTTCCCATTATTGTTCCACCCAAATCCCATCCTCCATTTTAAGGCAGCTACTTGCCAAGCAAGTGCCAGCCTCCCCAATTCAGCAATTAGCATTGGAACAGAAATGTTATGTTGATATCCCTATATCCCAAAAAAGACAAGTTAATATAAAAAAATCTGTTTGTAAATGGAGGGGGAACAAAGAGGGAAAAAGTACACATTTACAAATACCGTGTACTGGACTTACAGTATAACAATGTACTGAAGAATAAACTTCCATAACTGGTCCAAATAGCAGAAAAACTGCATTATAATATAACAATTATAATGAAAAATGTTACAAGTGCCTATCAACTGTATATCATAATATAACTAGCAATTTACTGGAGTAATTTCTAGTCATAAACATTACATGAAGAGTTTACTGTATCAAATGTCAAAATGAAAGGACTAGTATTTTATGAAAACAATACATACATATACAGTATATGAATATCCCATACACATATACTACGTATAATTACAGTTAAGGTGGCAGTTTTCTAAAGGATTGCTTACATTTGAAATAACAACAAAAACAATCAATACAACCAACAGGATAATAATTATTGTACTTATGGAAAGGATATTTCTCTGCTTGCAAAAAGGCAGAGCAGTTTAAATACAAGGTAAAATTTAAAATCTTTTTGAAAGCTTTCAGCTTTTTGGACTTTCAAGAATAATAAGTTTGTTCTCCCATTCATAACTTGAAGCCTTGCCAGATACACCAATGACAACCTTATCCTACTCTTAAAAAACTTAGTCTTCATTGTGCTGAACTGCATCATATGTCATAAGCCAGGACAGGATATAACTGTTATTCTTAATGAAATGTTGATTCTCTTTGACTCAGTGAAGTCAAGCACACACTATCTGTGACAATCAAAACTACACAACAGCTGTGGGGAGAAGAGGCTTTCTGACCTCCTCCTCCTCCTATCCGCTGAAAAAGACCTTGTCATAGATCAATCTAAAGTTATTGATATACTCAAACAGACGCCTACAAGGAGAATTTTGTTATAAATACAGAAACTGTTTAAAAAATGAACAGAAAAGAAAAAGAAATGTTATTTCTTTTGCATTACGTAGGGTACGTAACAATTTGCTTTAAGTTTTATAAGTTTAGATTTGTTTTTTCTTTTACGTTAGAGACAAGTTTTTTGGTTTTCAAAAACTATTACCATTTGATGCCTTGCAAAATAAGAATAAACAGTTTACTATTAAGATTTTTGCATTAGCTCATTAATATTATTTCCGAGTACTGGCTATTACGTTGACCAGAATGACAAGATACAAATATAATTACATTATAGTCCAAGAAAATGTTTTAGTATAGACTTTAGTTAAATTTCCAGAAAGTGCCCTTTAAGTCACTGCACACAACTGAGTCTGCACATTCTTACGTGTGAATGTTTTTTTTTTGGTTGTACTCCTGTCATTATGAAAGGAGTTTATCTTTAATTTTTGTGAGGTTTTCTTGAGCTATAATAATCATCTAGGTATTGTTTCTGGGGTTTTATACTCCAAATTAAATTCTTTGGTCATTTTTTTGATTGGTGTCTTCATTTTAAAGTTGAGTTTTATTTAACATCTTTTCAAATTCCATTTTATGATGAGAATGAGTGACAACATTTTGTGAATTCCATCATCAGAATGTGGATCCTGGTTGCTAGGGGCCTGGCCTTTAAGGTTACAACATTGGGGCTCAGTTGGTTTGCAATCAGTCCTCTCAACAGCCATTTTGTATCTGAGATCGGAAAAAACTGCAACTTGCAGTCCTTCTGATTTTTGATTACTAGTTTTGAATTTTTAGTTTATGGTTAAGTTTTTACCCTGATCCTCACTCTAAATTGTTTGGATTATCTGGCTTTTTTATAGTCAATACACCCAGTTGTCAACGACTTGCTGGTTTGCGTAACTTGATGGTTCTATGTCGGCCAGGTATGAGTGTGAGCATGTGTGTTAGTTTGCTCTGCAATCAACACATGCATTTTGTAACATTGGTTTCTGCCTTGTACTTGATACTGCTGGGATGGGTGATTAATCGGAATTGGAATTATTGGATGGATTGGTAGATTTTATGCATTTTATCAGTGTAAATTTAGGACTTATGCACTAAACATCTGTCTGCATGAAAAGAAGAAAAATTTGATGAAAGTACATGGATGGTACACAAGTAGGCCTATAATCTTTCAAAGTATACGCTTAAACACAAAGATATCCAAATTAACATACAATATCTAGAAAACAGACTTGCAGACTAGATCATTTTGTAGAAGCACTTATTAAGAGTATCTAGCACATTAAACTCATTCCAAGTATAATCTAGTAGGACCTGTTGGATTAGTTGACATAAATTATTTTCTGAAACTTTTGCTGTATTATGTGTTTGGAGAAACAAATAGAAGGTGAGAGCTTTAGAATCTCATTGTAGAAAATAAATCTCAATACAATTAACAAGAAGGATAAAAAAGAGGGAATTCTGTTTAAATGTATTGGAAAGAAAAAGTACTTTTTCTCCTTTATCTTAATTACAACTGCCGGATATCAGGGGATATATACATTTGAGAAATAAGCCATTAAGAGAGCAGTTATATTCTAGTAGAGATTAAAATGTGTACAGCTGATATTAGATATCTTCATTGCCACTTTATAATACACAGAAATACAATCATCAATCATCTGTGTTGCATGAAAATTAAAAAATAGATTACACATTTTTACCATATAAATGTACAACTGGCCTTCCTTACATATGTTTTTCCAAAAGCAATCATCATTATGCTGCACTCCTACACAAACAAGTCTGTATCACACACATAAATTCATACCACTTACAAAAAGAGCACCATGAGATTATCTAAAAGCATACTAAGAAAGTAGACCACTATAATAATCAGAAATGCACTTCAGGATATAATATGTATGTAAATTGAATTAAATGGTCATTTACTAATAATCTTTATCACAGATAGTGAATAACAAAAGGTTTAATAATTTTCCAAAATACACATGTAAAAGAAATATCCATCCATCCATCCATCCATTTTCCAACCCGCTGAATCCGAACACAGGGTCACAGGGGTCTGCTGGAGCCAATCCCAGCCAACACAGGGCACAAGGCAGGAACCAATCCCGGGCAGGGTGCCAACCCACCGCAGTAAAAGAAATATCTCAACACCTTAAGCACTAAAACCCACTATGTTTAGAAACACATAAAACAAATGTAAATGAATCCATTCCACATAAGCCTCAAAGAAAACAACAGGGGAAAAAACAACTAAATGTGACCAGATAGTTGCTCCAAAAATAGGCAGCTAAAGGGCTTGAATGAGGGCAATTCCGAGCCAGACTGGGATGTGGCAGAGTGCACTGATTCTTTTTCTCGCTTTTCTGCAGACCATTCACAGGAAATTCCGCCTGGCCTTGTTGACGTCACTTCCGGGTCCGAACCTATGGATGAAGACCCTTCCGGTCCCAGCCCCTTTGACATCACTTCCTATACTGGCCTTTAAAAGCCTCCACCTTTCCCCTATCCCCTCAGTTCTGTTTTGGACTCCACTTTGTGCACATCAGTGCTATCATTTGTTTCAGTTTTGCAGCCAGGAAATAATATACTGGTGGTTGCCCCAAACTTTGCTATGACTCTTTGTCGATCAAAATTTCAGTTCTCTGGTGAATTATTTCACTTTGCTGTCTCTATACCTAAAAAAAAGTCAGTCAGTCTTTCTCAAATGTGCTTAATCCAATCCAAGGTCACAGGGTAAACAATATATACACAAAATGTTAACTACAATAATAACAGAAAAGATATATTATTTGGCATCATTCCACCACATAGTTCTGAAAAAGCACACACTTAGCAGCAACCACATGAAATATTCAGATAAGCGTGAAAGCACTTATTTGTGTCCAGGGCTGGTACAAAATATTGTACAACATGTTTCACACATGCAAAACACATGCTTGTTTGCTAAAATATTGTTAAATAGTTACTTCCAGAATAAATAGTTCAAATCTTAAGTAGGAGAATGTCGAATTGAAGACCCACCTCTCCCCAATTTGCTTGTCAAGGGTCCTGTCTTCATTATAAAAAAGGCTTTCCAATAATACTTTGATACTTTTCTTGTTAATGGTTTCGAAATGTTCTAGTAAAAAACCATGCATTTTGCACATTTTAAGCATACAACTGGATAACTGACACATGGATTATGAGTTTTTTTTTTTCTCTTCTTTTGCCTTCCAGCATTGGTCATTATTGACTCCAATTCCACCAGAAATAATGCTGTGTACCTTAAAAACAGGAGGGAAAAAATTTTGTCAGCCATCATTGCAAACTACAAGGGGTAATAAATAAAATAGAAAAATAAGTTTTTTAGGTGGAGTATTCCTTTTAAATAAAAGATTTAGGAAGATTCTCAGGAGCATTTAGCAAATCTCTGGCTATAGAACTTCAATAGGCACAAAAATGAAGAAGGTGGAAAACAATGATCACATTTCTCAATTATGCTAGCAATTTGTTTAAAGTGTATTTCTTAATAATAAACATTGTTTTGTGATTACCTCCCTAATACTGAAATTGCATAGATACACATCAAGAATTTTCCAGAGGATAACATGAAGAGAGATACAGTAGGCTGACTGGAAAAATATTTTTATGCTAAGAGGCTAAATCATTCCAAAGGACATCGATGCATTCTTGCCAAAAGTCTTTGATCTAGAGAATGGGTTTTGAATGACTGAATATAATAAAAATTAAAACAAGCAGTACAGCGATCAGTGTGCTGTGTCAGAAAGACAGAGGTCAGGATGCCAGTAAAGCTATGTACCTATTCACTGAAGTATGTCCTTTAACTTTTACAAGTCTGGTACAAATACTACTTACAGGTAACAGAATCTGTAAAGAATACAGGATGATATTGAGGTTGTTACAGCCTAAAGTATACCATATCAGCTTTAAAAATTTGAACTGTAAAAATATGAGAGAGGCTGTTGAAATGTGAAATAATAGATGACAAAAATCCCCCAAATTGTCTGTTGCATCATCTATATATATAATTCACTAAGCCGACAGGGCACGCAAGACAACCATGGAATACGCACGACATAGCCACGCCCGCCAACTCACAGAAATCCGCCCACCAACTCTAAGACCATGGGATACGACGACAACTCAGAGCCACGCCTGCTGACAACTCACAGAGCCACGCCCACCAACTCTAAGAATTCACTAACTCCATGGCAAGCAAGACGCATGCAAGACAGAGCCACGGCTGCCAACTCACAGAGCCCCACCCACCAACAATTCGAGCGAGAGCGAAAGCATTTGCCAACAATGTTTTCATTAATCAAGAACGAAAGTCGGAGGTTCGAAGACGATCACATACCGTCGTAGTTCCGACCATAAACGATGACGACTGGCGATCCGGCAGCGTTATTCCCGTGACCTGCCGGGCAGCCGACCGGATAACCAAAGTCTTTGGGTTCCGGGGGGAGTATGGTTGCAAAGCTGAAACTTAAAGGACTTGACGGAAGGGCACCACCAGGTGTGGAGCCTTTCGCTTCATTTGACTCAATACGAGAAACCTCACCCGGCCCGGACACGGAGAGGATTAACAGATTGATAGCTCTTTCTCGATTCTGTGGGTGGTGGTGCATGGCTGTTCTTAGTTGGTGGAGCGATTTGTCTGGTTAATTCCGATAACGAACGAGACTCCCTCCTGCTAAATAGTTACGCAACCCCAGAACAGTCGGCATCCAACTTCTTAGAGGGACAATTGGCGAGGAATTCCCAGTAAGTTCGGGACATACGCTCGCACTGATTAAGTGCCTGCCCTTTGTACACACCCCCCGTCGCTACTACCATGGTCGGGTGACTTGGTGGATTATATATAGAAAAGCAGCCGGAACCGCAAAGAACAATGAAACGTCAACGTGGTTCAGAGGTGCATGTGGACTGTAGCAGAGACGAAAGCGACTCAGGTGAGGAGTTGGGGCGGGCACATGAGCAGGCAATGCATAACTGAACGATGACTAAGAGATGACTAAGAAATCAGCAGACTAGAATGGTGGGGTGGAGGGGGCGGAATGGGCGTCCTTCCCCTCTCCCCCAGTTCCGCCCTCCGTGCCCGAGCGCCATCCAGCCCCGTCCCTCGCTCTGGGAGGTGGAGGCGCGACGGCAGTCCTCCAGTTTTCAGTCACAGACAATTGTATGTTGCCCTCTCCAGAGTTCCATCTTTTCATTCACCTACAGTCATATCCTCAAACCTACCCCATTTGGACAACTGTGTCTTTGAGGAAGTGTTCACCCATCAATACATAATTATGCGGCATATGCTACGCCGCGGGTTGGCTAGTACTGTATAATTTTAAAGAATGTTTCAGATAATTCATATGCATCTTTAAATTTTAGCCTGGTTTATCATGAATAAACAAATATGTTATAGCATAGACTGTATTTTCTATGTATTACACAGCAGTACCGCTGAAAAACCGCTTCTAGTAAAGAAACATCGCCTTTATTTCTCACAAGCATTCGACTCAAGCATAGTGTGGTGTCTGTGTTTTTTAAAGTTCAAACAAAAGTAATACACCAGAAGTCGATATTCCATTTATTCAAATCATTGCAGTATATACTAACTCACTCTATGTTTGCCATTGTAGATGCCACATGGGCTAGGCGGGCATCCCAGCCAAAGAGGGGATGGTTCCTTGCCCTGACGGAAGGCTCCTAACAGGCAGATAGGCATCCCGGCTGGGGAGGAGAAGGGGATCAGACCCAGAAGGAAAGACCAGAAGCAACGGATGGACAGCCCACAGAAAAGTTAAAGTGTCACTGGGGGCTTTTTAACCCCCCCCCCCCGCAGTGAGACAGATGGCAGCAGTCCTGGATATCAGTGCCTAGTAGGACGCCAACAGGGCATGCTGGGAGATGTAGTCCAGCTGAGGCCTGCTGAGCTCACTGGGTGCCACAAGAGGGCGCTGCAGGGAGATAAGCTCCCTTTTATAATGGACCTTCACATGACCCAGAAGTGCTTCCATCAGGCAGTGAGCCTGGCACTGGAAGTACTCCTGGGTCCTTAATAAAAGGGACTGCACTCCTTTACCCAGCCGAATCGGAGCTGGGAGGATGTTGAGCAACACTCAACTGGAGGAGGGCAGTGCGGTGGTGAGAGGAATTGGGGAGAAGAACTGGTTTGTGGAGAGAGAAACCTGTGCTTTTGTTAACTTGTGTATTGTGTATTTTGGTGTAATAAACACATCTTTATTTGAACCTGGAACTCTCTGTGTGTGTTCGTGCTGGGGGTTTGGGGCTCGCTGACGCCCTGCTTTGTATTGCACCATCTTTTTTTTTTTTTATAGCAATCACATTATGCCACTTGCTGGATACATCATACAGTTACATTGTGTAACAGCATATTTAGTCAAACAGAGGGTGTAATGAGTGCATGTAAGGATATTATGAATTTTTTTTTCTGTCAGGAATTTGTTATTTTGTGAAGTATTTATTTTTATCATACTGTTGATTTGCTGCATTTTCATTTTGGAATCAAATTTGCATTGCGTGTGCTGCCATTTATTGCATTATTTATAAGAATCGTACTTGCTACCAGTCACATGAGCATGGTTTGTGATGTCATGACATTGCAAGCATAAAAGATGGCAGTGTACACTGCTTTTGCCCTAGCTTTGGATTGTTACAAAAAAAAATTGAATTAGCAATATTTATAGAATGGATTATTAGTTTAGTGTCGGAAATGTTTATTTGCTTTTTGAAACACACTTTTTCTATTTATCATTTTACTCCACCATACTCTCCTTAAGTGTTTTGACCTCTTGACTATTTTTATTACTCTACTATTTTGCTCTTAAAGAGAGTGCGTCATCCTCTGGTCTATAAGTAAACTTAGTCTCTTCCCTGACTTGCCATTCAATAACTTTACCATAACAGAAAATATAAGACTGCCACAGGATGAAGATAGATAGTCAGTTATATTTAAACATGCCACTAAAATAGGGTTACCGTACATCTGGGTTTCTCTGGAAATGTTCTCTTTTAAGGCACCTATCCAGGCAGATTTTACAGGACTGTTGGTTTTTCCAGGTTTTTCAAACTATGGCCGATTGGTCCATACCCCCTTCTTTAAAGTATTACAGTACCTACCGTATTATGCTAAACAAACATCAGACGATCCCAAAATGCTGTAGATGAGTGATTCTCAAACGGTGTGCTGTGCATATTATGGAAGTAAATACAAACTTGGAGAAAAACTGCAAGGGGTACGACAACAAGCTAACAACAGCTCTAACATGGAGAAAAACTCATGTCCTTTTTTTTTGGTTGGGATTTCAGTGTAAGTTTCATATCAAAATCTTAAGCTGGGTTTTCTTGATCAAAATCATCATACACATTAAATCTGATATATTGAAAAAGTGATTATAAACAACTCTTTTTGCCTTAACACTAGACTAACACTTGACAGAGCTCAACTTGGCAAAAAGTTCTCCCAACTCAAGCCAAGGCTCTTTATCCACTTGTGAGGTGAGGTGCCTGGAGTTGTACAGGGTAAAAATACAGTATATCGTTATTTGGAATACATGCATTTAATGTATGTTCCATGTCTAGTTTATGCCATTTATCTTCATTCTTTTTACAATAGTAGCAATAACCACAGTTGGTGCTGTGGTTGATGCCTGTTCAGAACTATTTGTTGTACCAGCAATCAAATGTACAATGTCCCATGACCACTATCAGACTGGACAAAGGCAGGACAGTAGCAACAGACAGATTCTTCACAGTGTTTTCATTGGCTAATAGACTGCTGTACCATGACACAACTCTGCTTGGCACCATAAGTAAAATGGAACTTCCACCTGCAGCTAAAGTCACTTCAGTACATGAGCAATTCGCCACGCTAGTGTTTAGACCTGGCAGTGTCATGCTGACGGTGTATGCACCCAAAAAGAAGAAGCCTTTGATTTCAGTCTGTAACAACTGGTGTAAAGTTTTGCTACCTCCATAAATACGGAAAAACATAAACCTGCTTTCTTTCCTTTCATTAAACAAGTATAGGTTTGGTCAGAAGAAGTTATAGAAGAGACAAAAAGACAGGTTTTCTTCTGCTTATTGGCATTTATATTTTAACAACCACTCTCTGCATAAATCTACTACAGTTACCACAAATGTTATTCACTTTTGAAGAAATGGCAAAACAATTAAGTGATATCCAAATGATAAACTCTGGTTTAAAAAAATAAATAAAAGAGATGATTCACACAAATTGTAAAACATTCTTTTTGGAATAAATAAGCATTTACAAGCAAAATTCATATATCTCTTAAGAAACATAAAACAACTAACAATGACTGTAAGAACGAAGTGGAAAAGTTGTTTTGCAATGGAAAAATTTCTGAGGTCTGGCTTGGTCTATCTGTTTTAACAGGAAACAATAAGATTCAGCAGAAAGCAGAGATTAATACAACAGATGGAACTAATGTGTTTAAGAACTGAATAAGTTCTACTGCCGGTTTGATGATGTAAGTCCAACATTTGATTATGATTTAATTAGCTGTGTGTGGCCTTCAGGACAAAAAACAGCTATGAAGACTCCCTAGCAGTTTACTACATTCGTGAACTTGAAGAGGCATCAGTTAACTCTTAAGAATTACCCAGGGCAGAGGATGTGGACCCACCTGTTCTTGATGCCCCACTGGCTTTTGTATGAAAACATGGGCGATACCATATCTTAACCGTATTTCTGGTATATGAGTTCTATTAATCTTTGTCTTGAGAAAATACCTCCAGATAGACAATGCTTTTAATGAAAACTTCAGACTTTGCCCTCCATTGCTGAGGTGTTTCACATGCACGTTGTTGTGTCTGCAGTGTTTGCTTCCTTTTGAAGTTGTGTCTCTTCATCTGTGTTATTAGCACACCGTCATTGCTGCATGGTGGCATCTGCTGCACACAGGTCTGTCATGGTGAGGTGCATGCAAGTGCTAAAAACATTTTAAAGTGCATGCATCCATCTAGTGTCTGTGGTTGAGCATGAGCAAAGCAGACTGCTCCATACACACACACAGGTCTTTCATTTGTATATGTCTAATAAGGGATTTGCAATTACATCTCCCAGGAAGCAGTATGTTATTAACAAGGAGTTCCAAAGCAAGTAAATCACAAAAAGCGGAAAAAAAACTTCCAATAATGTCCACTAGAAGGAGATTTATCACTATATCTTGGCTAGAAAAAAGGGCAAACACAGAAATATTATAAAAACGATAAAGGTTTTATTTCCACAAAAGATGCTCTGTGATGCTGTAATTTTCCATAAGAACACAGTGGCAAAATGGAGTTGCCTAAAACACAAGAAAAATCCAAACAAGCAAAGTCCCAATTCACAAATATAGTGAATGGTCAAAAACAGAGCAAAACATTTCAAATAAACAACCAGGAACTCTGTTAGACCCTTCAGACTTTTGGGGGACCACTCACAAAACACATGGGACATAACACAGATAGCTTCAAGACAAATCAAAAACAAGGAACAATGCACATAATCAATAAAAGCAACACTAACATAAATAAATGGCACAAAAATGAACAAAAAAGATATGAAAAAGGAATGTGAACCCTTTTGAACTATTAAACACAGTTGTTCAGTTCCTTTCACTGAAGGGGGAGGTGGGGGAAGTTCTGATGAAAGTGAAGCCTTGCAATGCTTCAGGAAGTGATCTAAAATAAAGAAAGAGTCTTTAAAAATTGTTGTGGGTAGCTTTCAGCAATTTTGTGTCAGCTTTTCAATCGCTCCCTTAAAGAGCACAAAATGCCGAAGCTTTAGAATTGCTCTGAAATCCTGCCAACTCCTAAAAATCACTGTACAATTGAATTAATCATCCAGTGGCACTTACATCACTCACAGCAAAATGTCTGCAGAGGCTGGTTCTTGCTCACATTACTTTACAGATTGCCATATCTTTGGATCCACTGCAGTTTGCATGCTAACAGAACCATTCAGTGGAGGATGTGGTCATGACTATTCTTTATGCTAGTTATACACATTTGGAGAAAGCACAGTGTTTAGAGAGAATACAGTTTATTGACTCTACTTCAGCCTTTAACTGCATGGAGCCTGATATCCTCTGCAATAAATTACAGAAGTTACAGGCAGATCCCTATCTCTCCCTATGGATTATGGACTTTCTCCTAAAAAGAAGCAGATTGTTAAAATTGACAATTAAATTTCTGCAATTCATCATACATGAAATAGGAGCTCCACAAGGCCCAGTGATGGTCCTTATACTGTTCTCTGTCTATATGAACAGCCTGAGAGGATCTGACAATATCAAGTTTGCAGATGATACGGCATGGTTTGACACCTCTAGCAATTTGGTATATTTTGAGGAAGAGGGCAAGAAGATACAGAGGTAGTTCTAGGAGCAGAACATCCAAATAAATGTGAAGAAGACAAAAGAGCTGCTCATTGACTTTAGGAAGAATACTGAACCAGTACAACCACTGGCCTTCAAGAAAGAGCAAGTTGAGAGAGTTACTTCCTTTAAGTACTTGGGAAACATGTTGGATAATAGTTTGAACATTAAGGAAAATATGCAATACAGTTACAAATAATCCTAACAGTGCAGTTATCTGATAATATGGCTGAGGAAAATTTGTATTTCAACTAGCATTCTGTCATACATGACATATTGAGAGCATACTGATGTTTTAATTCCTGGTCTGAAATGGTGGTTTGTCTGTGACTAACAAAAATAAACTAAGGAACATGATCCAGTTGGGGTCTGCTCTCTGTGGACTTCAAGGATTAAATAACAAAAGAGCAAAAAGTAAAGCGGATAAAATTCTAAAAGACCAGACACACTGCTTGAATTGATGTTTCCAAATTTGACCTTCTGGGAAGCGATACTTGCTGCTTAAAATTAAAAAAAAGTAGAAATAGTTTTAGAAATAAAACTTTTAAATAGGCCTAATAATAAGTAACTATTATAGAATTGTGTTTTTATGTGTATAAATATGTTGTTTTTTTACTTAATGTATGTATGTATATTGGAATATGTTTTAGTATGTTGCTGATTGAATCAATGCAAATTTCATCCATTGGACAATGAAGGAAAATTAAACTAAACTAAACTGTACTGTACTACTGAGGTAGACACATTTTGTAATCAGTGTATGACTGCATTCTCCTTGCATCTTCCCCCTCCGTGAAGGTGCAGCTGCCCTCCTTACTTTCATTTTATAAAGTAAACTGACTAAAATAGTATGTGATGTGCAAGATTCAGCGGTGACGTTTTTTTTTTTTAGCTGCTGCTGAGCTAAGGTCAAGTCAGCAGGAGGCTGTCACCTGGAATTGCATCACTTGTGGTGAAATCCACAGAATTCAGCAAAGTTGTGTCAAAGCCAAGAAAAAGCAGTTTTTTAATTTCTTTAACTTTCTCCTGGTACTGCTATGTTCAGACAGATTAATCTACCTACCCATTTTCACTGCTTTGCTAGATGTGAACTCACCATAAAAATGTTGTCTTACAATCTATTTCTTTCATTAAAATGGCATCAAATGGTGCAAGGTTTCAAATTTGTGACAGTGCCCTAATAGCTTGTAGCTGACTCCAGTTTTTTAACTGCTGCTGCTCCCTCTTATCAGATTTTTCTTACTCCATTCAGTCCATTTTTATTAATTATTACTATAGCTAATTAATGTTATTTTTTTTTCTTTTGCTACTTATATTATTTTGCAAATAACTTACATACCTAGCAAGATAGCCATTCAGACTAATCAGATTATAGCATTTGAAATGTTACAGTTGCTGCCAGTTGCTCAAGAAGTGCAACTGCCATGTTTATATTCATATAACTTGTCAAAAGTTAGTGGAGCTGTTCGACCTACTCTTTATGGGCGTCGTGATGGGCATGCCAAACTGGTCAACCTACTCTTTATGGGCATCGTGATGGGTATGCCAAACTGCTTTGAAATTAAGCCCAGCTTATTCTTGTCTAACTTTTTTAAAACCATTCTAAGACTATGGGCAGAACAGTTATTTTGCATTTTTCAAACAAAATATATGATTTAGTTATATTTTTCTCAAAGAATACTTGGGATTTCATTGTCATATAATAATTAAAGATGCCATTGGACAGGGATACAGCATTAATGTTTATTACTTATTATTCTTCTTCTGTTCATAGAAGGATATCATCACTGACCACTCTCTACACCATCAAATACTACAGGTTGTTGTGTCAGGAAGTGACCAGAAATTCATTCTTTGGGTCACCGAGCTGCCTGTTAGATGTCAGACATTAGCCTTAAGTGATTTATCTAGTATTAAACTCATTTGACATCTTTTAGTCATGTGTTGATTTACCTTTTTTTTTTTTTTTAAATAATTATAGCACTGCCACATAATGTATATTCCGGTTTGTCTTTTGTCTCTCTGTGTTGTCCTCAATGTAAACCCTGTTTCCACACAAATACACATATAAAAGTGAAACAGAAAATATAACAGGCACGTTCAGCAGATGGCAATAAGAAGGACCTTTGTGAGGTACAGTCAGTTGCAATGATTTTCAGGAGGTTGCTTTGGTAATAGATGCTAATTTACGATTAAAAAAGATCCCCAAAATGCAGAAGAAAGAGCAATATTGTACATAAGCTTTGCGGTGGAGGATATAGGCGTGGACTATTCAAGGCAAGATAGAAGATTGCCTCACTTAAAGGTGGAAGCCATTTCCAGTTTGGAGGTGGCCACCTCGAAGACTTTTATTGATTGATGTGATACAGAAAGAAACGAATGGGACAGTCAAGAGGGTCAAGATTGGGTGAGCTGAAACCAATCTTTACTATTCTGGGATATTGTGTTATGAAGACTCTGCAAAAAAAGAGAGAGCAAAAAGACTGCTATTTTTTTTAAGAAGCAACAGAACTGTGTGGAAAATCTGTGTTGTCAAGATTTTTTCCTTTCGTGTAATTTGTATATTGTGTGTGTTGGAGTGGTGGGGTGTGCAGTTACCGACCCAATTGCTCCCATTTATTGTTATTTGTACATAATTAATTTATTACATTTGTTCTCTGCTTTGTCCATTGCGCTGGACTGTTTCCTTCATATTAATTTAATTATCTTATCTAATCCATCAATATCACAGGAAGAGGCCCGACATCGGTTTAGGGTTGACCAGCTATTCATATCAAATACATCACCAAAAGCATGGTGGCTTATATGGTATTCTCCAGTATAGGATGAAGCCTTATAATGTGAAATCGATTAATGAAGTGCCCTTTTTTAAAGCTTTACTTAACACATTTTCAGACTATTGCTTCTATGAGGTCGATGGTAGTTTTATGCTTTGAAATTCTGAAAGAATCATATTTATAATATGATAATTAAAATATATCAGTTTTTCAGCAAAATGTACTCCAGTCCAGCAGTGAGGCTTACCTTTAACACTGATAGCTTTTTTCTGATGGATGTGAGAGATTTAGCTCCCTTCTTGCCTACTTCCACACTTTCCTGTATGGACATTGCCCTTGTTGCCTACATTCCTCCTCCTCTTCCCTGACTGTTTATTTTGGCCAAACAAGTGAGAAGACAGCTGAAGAATCTCTGCAAAGTCAAATAATTTGGGGCTGATGGCATCTGTCCGTGGGTACTCAAGCCTCAATGTTCTAGATGGTTTTGGGAGATCTCTAGCACCCTTATCTAATGCTGTAGGTGAAGAAGACACTATGCATTGTCCCAATGCCTAAACAGGGGCACTCCAGTGCATTACACATCAGACGATCTTAGAATATACATTATGAAAACCACAGAGAGGTTGGTTCTGAAACATCTGTAACCTCTGGTTACTGACTATCTGTTGGCCCTGCAGTTTGTCTGCTAAGTACATACAACAGTTGATGATGCTCTCATTTGAATGCTCCACAGAGTGTGCTCTTATCTGAACAAAGTGGTCACTGTGTTTAGGGTTTTTTTTTTTTGATTTCCCCAATGCTTTTACCACTGTTCATCTTCTTTGTTAGAAAATCAAGGTCATGCATGTGAATTGCTTTGTTCCTGTTAATAAAGGGAGTCATAGGAAAGGGTCCTCATTGCAGCTCTCTGCTACCATAAATAAAACTGGGGAAGTACAAAGAAAATATAAATTATACCATACCAGTAACAGCATACTGCACGATAACGTACAGTGAATAAACTTGACTTGACCATACTCCGCGCCCGTACGCATCCACCACAGGCTGCCCAGCTGACCGCTGCAGAGAGTTGATTATACAATAAAATAAAAGTAAAAAGAGTAATAATTCCAAAACTCTTCACTTTTAATATAAAGCTGTAGTGCAGAATGTCAGCGTCAGTATACAGTATGTATACCAAATTTCAGGTTACAGGTTATATGATTTTTGACCTTGACCTTCCTGGGTTGATCTTTGACCTTGGAGGTCAATCATCACCCCAAAAGTGGACAGCAGATGTCACATAGTATATGTGTACCAAATATAATGGCAATAGTTTGCAAGCTACAGGTGATTTAAAATCATGGACAGACAAACGGACAGCCACGGTACTGTGTTATATAAGAAGATTTACCAAAAATAACTGCTGAGCAAAATCAATACAAGTAGTACAAGTGAAAAAATAACAGAAAATCAGCAAATTTACAGTCCCTCTGGGCCAGACTACATACTTTGGCTGTTTATCCTTTATAAATCTGGTAGGTTGACTATCAAACTTGCCTAATACAGTGCTTTAAGAGAACATACACTTTCTCACCTTTAATCTTTATTTTGTTCTTCATCTCTCCAGACCCTGGGATCTTTTTCCATCCACTGCTTGCCCACTCTTCTCCTAGCTCAACTCTCCATAAGAGTCTGACATAGGTATGCCTTTAAATCCTATTAATTTCATTTCTGAACAAGCCAAAAATTGACTTTCTGCTATTCTTGCTTTTTTTTTTTTAATTCTGGCAAAAATGAAGGACAGTAAACGTTGTACTGCTTCTCATTATTAATTATTCTCTTTACTTAGATCATTTTTATATTTTGCTTGACGAATTCTAGAGAAACTATCCATTTTTTATCTTAATTAGAAATGTATCTCCCAATATTGAACTTTTACACCACTTGGAGAAAGTAAAATAATAAAAATAGATATACAGTCATCCCTCACCTATCACGGGGGATACGTTCCAGAGCCCCCGCGATAGGTGAAAATCCGCGAAGTAGCGATCTTATATTTATTTTATTATTTATATGTATTTTAATGCTTTATAAACCCCTCCCACACTCTTATAAACCTTACCGCCTTATTACGTCCATTCGTTTTGCGCCCTGGTTAAAGGACACTGCGGCCGTAGATCTTATATTCTTTTCCTCCTTTTTAAATAAAACATATCCAAACCTTTTACCTTTTCGGCAATTGTTAGCATCTTCCATTGGCACTTAGGCACGGACCCTGAAGCAGTAACAGGAGCAGATCGTTTTGGAGCCATAACGAAGGGCTTGACTATGCACAAAGATAAACACAAAAGAGCACAAAGGTTAACTCTTTACACAGCGAAACACATTGATGCTGAATGAGCGAGACGAGACTTCCCGGTTAACGCAGCGGAATCGAATTCGGCACTCCGTTGCTGAGCCAATCAGCACACAGGAACTTAACTGCGTGCTCTGATTGGGTAGCTTCTCAGCCATCCACCAATAGCGTCCCTTGTATGAAATCAACTGGGCAAACCAACTGAGAAAGAATGTACCAGAAGTAAAAAGACCCATTGTCCGCAGAAACCCGCGTTATATATTTAGATATGCTTACATATAAAATCCGCGATAGAGTGAAGCCACAAAAGTCGAAGCGTGATATAGCGCGGGATTACTGTATCCTTAAATTAAGAAACTAAAGAACATGTTTTTTTTAATTTTTTGCCACCTGTTTAAACACTTGTTAGACCCAACTGCTTGTCGACAACAGATTAATTCCTTTTTTTACAACTCTATCTGGAAACTTAAACTCTACCAATTTCTATTTCTCTGCTTAAGGTAAGTAAGAGTTCAATGGAGTTTATATAAACTTTTTGCACATTTTTAGTAGTTGACAAGTTTTATTCTTGATGCTACTAATAAACATACTTTAATAAAAATATGGGATTGTCAAGCTGAATAATTTAAATAATAAAATAAGCAAAAATAAATATTTAAAGTTGAATACAAGGAAGAAAATAACACCGTATCCTTAGTAATAGATTCACATGGGTGGATTTTGTGATAACTTAATAAAACATATCAAGTCATGAAAAATATAAAACTGTGTGATCAAATTTGTAGTTCTATAATATTTCAAATATGTGACTATTAAGTGTACAATATAAATAATTAAGCTGTATCTGATGTAATGAAAGCACACAATAATGATAAAGAGTTGGGTACACCACCCAGTGACCCTCTGTAATACAAAAATCACAGTAACATCTTTTCAGACACAACTCCACAACATGACTGGCTCAAGATGGTGGTGTCCATGATTTGGTCCTGGCAGAAAGGGGTGGGTCCAGGAGGATGGACAGAATGGACAGAATGGCTGTCAGTCTTCCTTTCTGTGGAAGAAGTAAGAAAGAAGGTTTTAGAAAAGAGCGCCAACCCCTGGTTTGGTGATAAATTACCATCACTACAGCTCTTAAGCCACCTCCTAAGTGTACACACATGACACTGATTAAAACTAATTGCATAAGGAATGGTTGATTCAGTCTAATCATTATTTCTATATTAACTGATAGAGAGAGCACACAAAAAGTTAATATAGGAACATACAGGTATGTATGAGTGACTCCTTATTAATTATAAATTCTACTGGACTGTTCATTGTTCCTTGTTAAGGAGGCAAGCCTGAAATATGCTCCAGCATTACATGCCTCATACATGATATAATTTCTGAGAAACGCCAAGACTGATTTTCACCAGCCCTGTTAGCAGGACTTAAGCTATTCAGAATTGAAGTCCTTTACATATGGTAATAGTCAGGTATTGTCCTATTACATTTCAAGTTTCAGATTCTTTACTGTAACTGTATGTGCAACATGTATCTAAAGTATGACTATTTCTGAATTATGATACAATATAATACTGATTCTACCCTTTTTTTGGATGAGTAATATTGTAGTAACTGAATGTTTGTCACTGGAAAACATTCTATTTTAGATTTGCAAATTGTGTGAAATTTGAAGAGAACTTTACTGCTCATCTTTAATCCATCATCAATAGTTAGGTGTACATGTAATAGAAGCAGTCCATCCTATGACTGAGGATTTTGAATGTTTCATGGGTTAAATATATGCATTATGAAATATCATCTGCTTCAGTCTGGTGATTTCCATACTGTCAAGAAAATGAGCTTCCCTGGCTCAAGAGCAAAAGCTCAGCCTAAGATTATAACAGTCAAGGCCTAAAACGACAAAAGTTAACATCTCAACATTTACAATTTCTGTTTGGTAATTTGGAGATTAAGAAAGAAATGATGCACTGACAAAAATTTGAGAAAGACCCATATCACGGCTGGAGCAAGTCCACAAAACCTTCAAAATGTGTCACGACTAAAAAACTCTGCTCTGAAATTTTAATTAAACAATACATATGTATATTTTTGAATAGTTATATAATACGTTTGAGGTTTTTGGTTAGTTGTAACTGAAATTAATGTAATGTAATTAAAAGGGTTAATCATATGATGTACTTTTATGTGTAGCATGTTTGTGCGTTATACACAGTATAGATTTATTAAAGGTGTAAAGTTAAGAAAGAAGATGACAACAGACTTACCCCAACAGAATGCCTAAAGAAGACTAAAGGTAGTTAGAAATGAAAAAATGTTTTGTAACAAACTTGCACTTAAAGATCCAAAAGTAAATTTGACAGCAAATTTGATCAAGGTAGATAATCCATTCTGAAGACAGAAGAAAATAGCACAATCCGAGTCAGTGCTACTAAGTCACTGTAAGATCATTTTTTTTCTTTGTTACTTATTATAAGTATATTATAGTGGTTAAATATGAGGTAGGAAATAAGTCTGTATTTTGTATTTTAAATTGTATTTTTGCCTGGTGATTTTACAAATAAGATATAGTTTTAATATTAATTAGATTTTTACATTGTCTCACACCTTATGTTTCATCTCAAACTCTGTGGTCACTCTACATTTATGGTCCACAAACCGTTTGACAGATGTGTTCTCCATCCTCAAGTTTTTCCAAACCAACTCCCAGATTGACTAAGTTATTCAGAAACAATAGGCATGGATGAAATGATAGTTGAAAATTGAAATAAAACATGGTTGATACCTATGCCAGCAAATGATGATATTCCAAAATATAAGAGACAAAGCATGTTGTGTGCAAATTCTGCCATAGGCAGCATAACTGCCCAGACTGACTGACATGAGTCAACTGTACATCACAAGTATTTCTCAAGTTCATCTTTAAGTAAATCAGTTTGGCCATTGGGATCGTAATGGTAACTTGAGGTTAGGCTGACTTCACAACTCATTTTTTTTTGCACAAAAAAAATTCCTTGATTAGAAATTAAAGATGATGGGAAACTATGTAATCAAACTATCTCACTAATGAAGATGTCAGTGAGCACCCTTGGCATAAGGCATTTCCGTAATGGAAAAAAAATGTGAATACTTAGAGAAACGAACAGTGATTACCAAAACAGTTACATTACCCCAGGAATTGGGTAGTTCCATTAAAAAAAATATAGATATTGCTTCCCAGAGATGACTTGGAGGAGGAATTTGCTGTAATAAACCAATAGGTAGACCCTAAGCTGACTTTGCTCAATTACATGCATGCCAACTAAAATCTTGTACATCTTAACCAGGGTTGGCAGATTTCCAAAATTACAAAAGCCACCATTTCGGGCAACCAAAGAAAAGATTAAGGAAGTAAGGAAGACACAGAAATATGATAACTGCATATACTGTATATATTTACATCTAAAACAGGGCGCAAACAGAAGAAGAACATAGAAGAAGCTGGCTATTTACTGGTTATTTGAGTTGTAATTTATCTTGGCACAGATAGTCTTTAAGCATGATGCCCAATGTTGTGTGAAGTTGTTGTTGTTACAGGTTCAAGTGGGGGATTCTTCTTGTGCTGGAGTGCATTCTTTCTCTTTGTGACGTGGTCCTTTCTTCGTGGTATGTTTTACTTTTCAGTTAGTTCTTTGCGGTGTCCTTTGCAGATTAAATGGGAAAATAATTCATCTTCCTGGCATAAGAGTTTAGATGCTGAAGTTCCCCTCTTTACGTAATAGCTCATTCTCAGTTTTTTAAGGCTCGGCTCAATGCTTTACTTGGCAGAGTAGGTCTCAGCTTTCTGATCTACAAAGAGAAAAAAGAATTTCAGCTTTCAGCTCTCCAAAGAGGGAGTTTCAGAATGTACAAAGTTCATTTCGGAGAGTGCCCAGAGAGCTATTTGTGTGATGAGTGAAATTACTGTAGTTTTTGAAGGAATGTATAACCTCTCTTGATCAGAATAAAGTTACTTCCAATTTCAAAATCAGTGCCTTCTCATATATTTCGCCCATCACTGTTGTCATTCGTTCAACTGCATATAGCACCTTCAAAGGGACTACTGAAAAGATATCAGTTCAACTCTGATATATAACTTTGTTATCAACTAAAGTAGAGGTTGAGATTGGTACAAACTGTAGTTCAGCCACTTAGTTTGGACTGTAAGTTGGGGTTTGGTGCAGCTGGATGTCTGCATCCCTGTTAAATCTGCTGTCTTAACAGGTAGAAAGGGGCTAATACCTACTTTGTACTACAAGCAAGAGAAGGTAATGCATTTTCTATATTGTTAAAAGCACCTGCCCACTATCCTTGGCAGAAAGACTATCAACCGAAAAAAGGTTGGGTTAATATTTCACAGTCATTTCAAGAAATTTTTTCATATAGGATCATGAGATATTTGAAGCCTATGCTGTTGTTACAAACAACAACAGTTAGAGTCCCTTGCAATTTCTGCACCAATTTGTTGAACTCATTCCCCTTAATGTCACCAGTCAATCTCTGCTCTATAGCAGTGGAGTAGTTGTTTATAAAATACTGGCCCCAGAAAATGATTTTGTTCATTATATTATATCGAATGATGAAATTTGAAAGAAACTACCTGTATATAATTTCTGGTGTGATGGATTACTTAGTGGACATGGGGGTTGAAGGAAGGAAAGAGTGACACAAAAAGGGTGCTGAGAGACACAAAAAAATGATGTCCTGGCATTGATGCCACAATGAATTTTTCATGTTAGTGCATGGGGAAACATACCTTTCATGTGTACATGATGCCCCCAGAGTGGTTAGAAATATTGGCGCTGTTATTATTCTGTATTTTGTCAATTTATGAGGCTTTAGAAATTTTCTAACAACATTTTTTACTTACATTTGATATCATTTAGATTTCTGTTTTATTTTGTACTTGTCTTTGAGTAATTAATTTTCGTTTTCTTGCACATTACCATTTTCCATTTTTACTTCAAGACTAGTGTTGACTAGCAAATTTCACTAAAGCATTATTCGCAGTGAATTTGCTGTGTTCGCATTCACCCTTGTTCATCGAATTAGTTACTGGTAATTTGGCTGGTTTAGGAGAACTTTTTTTCCCAGTGCCCCATAATGTAACAGCCAACATTGAATAAGACTGCCCTCCAGATATATAATGCTGGTCATTTGCTTTACAGACTCTGTGGGACTTAGTAATAGAGATAAACGTGAGCAAGTGAGAGATAGAGAAAGAAAAAAATTAAAGGACTTATTACTGTTGGGATTTAGTTTTTCTTCTGTGTTCAGTACTGTTGTCCGAGTTTTTTGTTTTTTTTTGCTTATTGCTGTTTTGAGACCAATTATTGTATTTTGTTCGTGGTTATCATTCTGTCCATGTCTCTTTGTGACGTGGTCCTTTCTTCGTGGTATGTTTTACTTTTCAGTTAGTTCTTTGCGGTGTCCTTTGTAGATTAAATGGGAAAATAATTCATCTTCCTGGCATAAGAGTTTAGATGCTGAAGTTCCCCTCTTTACGTAATAGCTCATTCTCAGTTTTTTAAGGCTCGGCTCAATGCTTTACTTGGCAGAGTAGGTCTCAGCTTTCTGATCTACAAAGAGAAAAAAGAATTTCAGCTTTCAGCTCTCCAAAGAGGGAGTTTCAGAATGTACAAAGTTCATGTACAAAGTTCAAAGTACAAAGCACATGTTAAAAGCATGTGCATGTGTGTGTGCGGCAGTGGGGTGGCTTTTTGTGTGGCACTACGGGGTTATAAAAAGCCATAGTATTTGTCCTCCTCTTGTTATGTGTGTTTGTGTATTTTATATTTTTACCCCCAAAAAAACTATTTAATTCCCATGAAGGCCGAAGGAAGGAGAGCTGGTCGTGTCTGTGGTCGAGGAGTTGATCGAGGGCGCGGTACCACCAACCCATCCACATCCTTTCAGCCACCTGCGGCAATGCTTGTGGAGACAGCCAGCAAGCAGCTGTGCAGCCAGGGCTCCAGATCTTTAAAAGGTCCCCCTGAAGAAGAATCCCCCCTGCTCTTTGATCACACCTTGGGGGATCTCTTGGAAGAAGTCCAAAAGGATGCAATAAAAGACCAGAAAGAGACAGGAGCCTTTGGGGGAGGTGCTAGGCACATTTAGGGAGGAAGACAGAGAGGACTCGGAGCTTCCACCAGCTACAGCCACACAATGGGGCAGGAGCAGTGCATGCCCTGCTGAAGACCAGACCCTGGCAGCAAGGGAGGAGCAGCTGCATGTTCCTCTTATAGCTGTCTCTGTTGACATGGGGTCTGACTCGGTGGAAAGAGATAGAGGGTGAAAGTGACAGATCCTGGGTGCCACCTACTCTGTCAAAGAGCAGCAGCTGTGGCAGTGAGGTGGAGAGGCACCAGTGTCAGTGGCAGCAAGGGGGGAGCAGGGCCACTACAGAGCCCAGTCCTAGGTACTCTCCTGTATTGGTAGGCAGTGCCTCTGGCAGGCAGCAGCCAGCAGCAGACACCCAGATCCATGATGTGCTGCATGTTGCTGCTACCAGAGAGCCAGGGTGGTGAAACGCATGTCACCTGTTTGGGACTATTTAGCATATTAACAGAGGATCAGGCCAATGCTTTGTTCAACCTCTTCTGGCACAAGGTACACAGCAGGCAGGGTGGTTCCCATTTGAACACTGCCCCCCTCATCAACCATATGAATAACCACCACAGGCTACTGCGGAATCAGTATCAGGGTGGCATAGAGCAGGGCAGACGGGTCTCCACTGGTTCATCTTTGGTTTGTGTTGCCCACTCCCACTTCCCACCACCCATTGTATCAGGGTCTTCCAGTGGAAGCCAGTCCTCAGCTGCAGAAGCTCACACCCAGAGGTGGCCAGTGTACAGATCTTCCTCTTTCACACCCTCCTCTGTCCCTACTGTTAACATACAGCAACAGTCCACCATCACCCAGGTGCTGGAGTGTAAGAAGCCCTAGCAAAACTGTTAGCTGTGCAGCTCCTGCCCTATTGGCTGGTGGACAAGGCACCCTTCTGAAGGCATCAAAACCTGGCAGATTCCCAGTCGCCATTATTTTGCCATAAAGGTTGTCCCAGCCCTCCACCAGCATATGGCACAGAATGTAGTTCTGTCACTCGACCATGATGTGGGCAGAAAGGTCCACTTTACCACCAACACGTGGACAAGTAGGCATAGGGAGGAGCAGTATGTATCATTTACTGCCCATTGGTTCTCCTTCTAGGGGCTGGGGAGGGTGCCATTAGGGGGGCACCATTAGAGTTGGTTGTGCCATCCTGGGGGATCGGGGAGAACCAGACCCATTCCCCTCCTCTATCACTTCCACCTCCTCCTACTGCATAGCCGCCTCCAACCCAAACACTGAGCCATCCAGCAAACACCCCTGCAGCTTTGCTATGGTGCTACACAAACGGTGCCAGGCTGTTCTGGAACTGGTGTGTTTAGGTGAGAGGAGCCATACTGGGTCTGCAATCCTGGCTGCCTTCCAGGGTCAAGTGCTGAGGTGGATGACACCCCGGCAACTCCAGGCTGGCAGTGTGGTGTCAGACAATGGAACCTACCTCCTGGTCACCCTGTTACTTGGCAAATTGAACCACGTGACATGGTTTGCTCACATGCTCAACCTTGTGATGTAGAGGTTCCTCCAAACTTACCTGTGGTGGGGTGAGCTTCTGAGCAAGGCATGATGGATTTGCAACCATTTTTACCGCTTCCCTACTGCCAGTGTGTTGCTTGCAAAAAAAAAAACAGCAGCATCACCTGCCCCCACAAGTTGGTTTGTGATGTAGCAATGTGGTGGTACTCCACCCTGTTCATAGTGGAATGGCTGTGGGAACAGAGCAGGGCAGTGAACCACTACCTGGTGAAGCAGGGTACCAGGGGCCAAGCTCCTTTCAAGTAGGCCACTAAATTTGTCAGCTGGAAGAATGCTGGCTGGAATGATGTGCTCCAACTAGTGTTCCTGCTGGACAGGAAACTAGGTGGCCTGCTTGAGATGGAAAGGGGTGCCAAGGAGGAGGATATGCCCAGTAGGCAGACCAGCAGGGCACTGACACCACGGTAGGAAGAGAAGGAGGAGGATGAAGAGGAGGAGGAGGCATGGGGCTCACAGCAGCAGGATGAGCAATGGCAGAGGGAAGTGCCTATTGATTAGGGGGTGGAGTGACAATGAGCAGCAGGAGGATGAAGGAGATAGTCAGGAAGTGGTGGGCAGGGGAACCTCTACAACATGGCTGCCCATTTGCTGCAATGCCTTAAGAAGGACCCCTGGATTAAAGCTATAAAACAGTGGGACGATTACTGGGTGGCCACCCTACTAAACCCCCGGTACAAATCCAAGATGGGGGAGTTTATCAAGCCCAGCCAGTAGGAACGGAGGATGCACCACCTCCATTCTGTCCTTACCATCAAGTTGCTTGAGGCGTACCCCCACCCTTGCCTCCCCACTACCTCTCAACATGTCCATCAGAGAACTGTCAGTAGTGGTAACAGAACCAGCAATCATGGTGGTACCAATTTGATGGATGTGTGGAGTCTTTTTCCAGCCTTAACGATCCAGTCTGACACAGGGTGCCAATAGCAACAGTCACCACCAGTGGCTGGACCACATGGTGAGTGATTATCTGGGATTCATCGGTTCAAATGATTCTATGCACACTGATGACCCCATAGAATTCTGGGTAATGAGGCTGGATTTAAGCCAGGTGCTTGCTCAGTATGTGCAGGAAGTGCTACAGGTGCAGGGCCCCGTTGACCTTTAAAAAATGAATGAGTACTGGATCAGCAGTGATTTCCAGCTCCCTTCTGCTGATTCCAGGGTCTAGATGGGTTCCTTCTCTATCACTCTCTAATGCTCTCCTTCTGTATTTTTTGCAAATCTTACTTACACCAGGCTTGTAGAATCCACACCACTGTGAATTCATGCTACCAGTTGCCATTGGGTTAGAAAAACAAAAGAGCACCTGAACTTCTTCAAATATATGTAAAAAAGTAAAAATCAGCTACAAAAAATGTCATGAAAGAAGCAGGGTTGTTTTCAATCTGCCTTGATTCTGTGCTGTATAGCAGTAGACTTTCCATTTCCAGCAGTTCATGTTTTGCAGAACAGTACACACTATATCATAGAACTGAATAGGTATCCAGCTGCTTCAGAAACCATCTGCTAAATCCAGATGTTGTTGATGCAATCAGCAGCCAACTCCATTTGATTTTGATCTAGCAGAAATGGCTGAGTACAACATTAATACCCTTGTCACCCCTGCTGCAAGAATGAACCATCTGATATCAGAATTAAAATGAGTGTAGTGTATACAGTTTCTATAACAAACACAGAAACTATCATGAAATTGGCCAAGTTCAATATGGCATCCATAAGGCCAGGAAGGTCAGGACCTGATTCTTTTGTATAACCACTTCCTAATGTAATAACATGATTCATCCTCAACATAAAAGGTGCAACATCTTCTGTTAGTGCAAGCAAACCACTTTTTTAAGCTTTTACAACATTAATATAAATAGGAACATACTGTATTTTATGATATATCATTGTCTCTAAAAAATCAATCACTTTGAAAATGTCTTAACTTTCAGTGCATTCTGGAAGCTTTTTACAAAACAAACAAAAAAGTAATTAAAAATTTTTAAAAATATAATATGATTCCTCTAAATGCACTGAAGATTTCCGTGCTACTTTGAGTGTTTTGGAAAACTGATTGTCACATCTGTAATTTATGTAATTCCATTAATTCTGGCTATATTTGTTGTATTTGACAAAGACACAAACTTCAGTATTTTCCAGCATTCCACTTCACTCATTAATTTGGACATGTCTCCTCACTTGTAGGCAATATCAGTCTCTCTGAGAATGAATATAATAGTGTGCATAGGAGCAATGAAAATGTAATTGGAAGGTTTAAGGGCATTCTGGTGTAACTACCTGTTCCTTCAGTTTTCTCCAAAGCCACAGAATGTAGAAAACTCTCAACACACTACATTCAACTGTCAAATATTCAAGCCTCAAAAACAAAATTAAAAGCAAAGCACCTCACATACAGTATGTAAGTAAGCAATTGAAAGTAGAAACAATGTACATATATCCAGAATTGTAGAATGGACTGTATACATACACACAGTGAAGGTGTTAATGACAAAATATTAGAGAACCGCGTCAGGTTACATAATGTGTGATTTATGTAATTCCTGAATTATGTGAATTATTCTAAAATGTTATTAGTAATAATTCAGAGAGATGGACATTTTGAGTTCTGTGTTACACAGCCTGCAGCCTTTAGTCTTGCTTTGTACTTGCTACTGAAAGGTTTCACTCTTTTTATTGCCCCTTGCAACAATATTGCCCATTTCTTCTCTGTCAAGCGACTACATCATTTGTAACCCAATGGGTTGTGATTTATCATTAAATGCTGGGGTCTTCTTAAATTGTCTAATGACTGCAGTATTAAAACCCCTGCTTAAGAAAACTAATCAACGACTCATAGTACAGAAATTGGATTGCTTAAAGTGGTAAATGGCTTAAACTGGTTAATGCAGACAGGGGCCAGGCATTTGACATTATAGATCACAGTATTCATATAAACAGCCTAAGACAATGGCAGTGTCTTAAATTGTTTTCAGTCTTATTTACCAGGTAGATAATTCTTAGTTGTGGTGATTGTAGCTTGAACAGCTATGATATTGTATACGATATAGCACAAGGATCTATTCTGGACCCACTGTTATTTTCAATTACATGCTCCCAATTAAGCCAGATTATGTTAAACCACAAGGTTAACTACCACAGTTATGCAGACGACAAAAGATGACACGCAGCTTTAATTATTTATAGCATCTGATGACCCTGATTGTCTTGGCTCTCTGATCTATTATTGTCTTACTTGTATTTCTGAATGAATGTAGTAGACTTCTCAAGTTAAAGAATGAAAAAAACAGAAATCTTAGTGGCTTGCAAAATGGAAATAATAAAAGTCTTAGAAATAAACTTGATGCCTTAGCATTAAAAGTCTAGGTGGAAGTATAAAATATTGGTTATTGCATAACTAGGACTGCATTTTTCTAAAGAGCATTGTAAAAGTTAGACCTCTTATAACAGTGCAAGACGCTGAGAAATGAAATTGTTCTTTTGTTTTTAGCTGACAAGATTACTGTAATGAACTCCTAACTGGACTGCCTAATAAAGACATCACTCGAAAGCAATTAGTCCAGAATGCAACAGCAAGAATCTTAAAAAGAAAAAGAAAATGTAAGCACATCTCACCAGCTTTACTGTTGTTAAACTAGTTATCCATGTCCTTTAGAACTGACTTTAAAGTACTGTACTACTAAAGGTATATAAATCTTTAAATAATCATGCTCCTTCCTATATGTTAGTGCCTGTCCCCCTACATTTTATACATGCAGAGAATTATTATGTTCTTCATGGATATGCTATAATTACTAATTTCTAATTGGATGGGAGGATCCAAGCAACACTGTACTTACAATATGCATTCATGATAAAGTATATGTATTCTGTATATTACATAGACCACCTCCTAAAACTAGACCAACAATTTCACCCTCAGTTACAAAAGTTGTTCTTTGTGTCAAAATATGAACATTAAATACAAGACACTATTTTGCAACATTTAAAGTAATAAGACAATATGATAATTTAAAATGTAATTAAAGCACATTTGCGTGCTCCTCAGCAGATTTACTTTGGAGTTTGACAGTTGTTCTGTCAGTGCCTGCAAGCTGAAAACATGCTAACAGAGGAGAAGAAGATGAGAAAAAAAATAAGCAAAATGTTTACATGCTTATGCGTCGCATCAGCAATCTGTTTACCCACAATTCTAAGTATACCAATTACATCTCATTTTACATATTTTTTCGTCTCTAACTTTCCCTTTTCCTTATTTCTCTTTATTGGATCATGGCCTGATACTTTCAGATATGAAAGATGATAAAGGAGACAACAAAAATAATATAATAATAGTGACAGCTGGTTTGGTGTTATAATATATGAAGAATGAGGAAAAAAATCTTTAATGCTTCTTTTTAAATGTCCTCAATTCTACAACTCCTTCAAATCACCTTTAGAAACAATTAATGTGGTCTTTTATTTTCTTTTTACTGTTTTTTATTCTTTTGCATTTAAACATTTAAACATAAAATTTAAAATTAACTTAATTGCTGAAAGAAAGAAAGAAAGAGAGTTTTCAATGTTAATAATTCTGGGACTGAATGCAATTATGACTTTATGTCTTACCTGAGACCTTCATTATGTTTTGATGCAATACCAAATGACACCTGAAACCTTCACGCTGCACATTGTGAAAATAATATTCTGCTTTTATTTTATTTGATATTTATAATTTACTGTTTTCATAGTGACACATGATTGCTGACATTTTGTGTGTTTGTTTTTCATGGGCACCTCCATTTTGGAGAATTTGGTTGCAATGATGCTACACGTCAATAATCATGTGGTACACACATCAGAAAGTGTGATCTTATTGCGTCCAACTTATAAATTAATCTTATTTTAATTCCTGTCAGAATGGCATATGTTTCCGTTTAAAAAGTTTACATTGTATTCAATAAAAATTTGATTACAAAAATAAGGAATGACTTTACTAGAAAACAGTATTTAGAGTCTTTGACTATGGCTATGGTTTTAACACTATAACCATCATGCATTTTCTCAGTACTAAACCTCCATATAATGCCAAGTGGCATCTGAATCATTTTGTTCTCACTAATGGCCCATCAGCTTTGCATCCAAATAATGCATCCCTATTGTCTTTCCCCCAAAAAGCAACAGATAGGCTCATGTAGCTTGAGTGAACGTAAGAAAGAATACTTTCTTGGCACACAGCATATATATATATATATATATATATATATATATATATATATATATATATATATATATATATATATAGTCACTCACATGCGCATGGGAGGCAGCTAAAGGGCTTGAGAAAGGGGCAGTTCCGAATCATACTGGGATGTGGCAGAGTGCACTGACTCTTTTTTTCCCTTGCCTGCAGACCATTCACGAGAGATTCCACCTGGCCCTCTTGACGTCACTTCCGGGACCAAGCCTATGGAAGAAAACCTTGCTGGCTCCGGCCCTTGTGGTGTCACGTCTGGGCTCCAACCTATGGCTGAAGACCTTCCTGAGCCTGACCCTTTTGATCTCACTTCCTGTCTTCCCCTTTAAAAGCCTCCACCTTTTCCCTATTCCCTCAGTTCTGTTTTGGACTCATTTTTGTGCACAGCAGTGCAACCATTTAAACGACAGTTTGCAGCCAGGAAACCAGTTATACAGGTGGCTGACCACAGCTTTAATCGATTCCAGCAGCAACATTACCATTGTTGCCCACCAGTTTGTGCTGCCAAATCCGCTGGTACAGATCCACCATCTGTATCATCAGTTGCGGAGGATCGGTAAAAAAATTAACCGTGGCGGTCCTCCCAAATCCACTACACCTGGTGATACTGGGGCGGGACTGGTCTGAAATTAAAAGCGGCGAGGCACATACCACTCCTGGGTTTAACTTAGGCCTAGTTATAGACGGGGAAGAGCCGTCTCAAGGTGCCTCCACACCAATGTAATTAGCCGTCAGAGAGAGAGGAAGCGGCCTCCCTGAGTGACGTGGCAACTCCCGCACCGTCGTGTCCCGATACGTCATCCACGAGCGCCGAGACAGAACGGGAGGAAACCACGCCCCTTGAGGTCGGCCCAGACCCTCTCAGTCTTTTGCACTTTCAATTTAGAGAAATGCCGGCTTCTTTTAAAAGGGAACAGCGGAATGACGACTCCCTTAACACAAGAATTACCAGAGCCTACGAAAAAACTCGTACATCATTCCCACCTTAAATCGCTTCTTAAATCCGTTTGCACCTCTCAGCCATCATCTTTTGTCTTCTAAATGTGCAGATAAAGACAAGCTGCAAACAACCGACTATTCCATCCCCCCACCGACTTAGCCCAGCTCATGCCTTGATTGATTATCTGGGAGTGAAGTGGAGTTTTAGAGTGGAAATAATAGATCGTTATTTGGAACACATGCATTTCATGTGTGTTCCGTTTCTACAGTAATCTGTGTAAACACATTTTTAAAACAGAAACGTTTTTCATATTCTAGTAGTAAATGACAAAATGTAGGCATAAACTATATAATGTATGAAGCTTGAAGTCCAAATATCAAAGAATCAAAAATATAACTGCAGAAAAAAAAAGCCGCCTTAGTGTGCGACATTGACACTCATTTACTATGATGGCCCCATGGCACAACAGTATCAGTTGCTGACTGAGAATCAAAAGGTCACGAGTTCGATCCTGCATAACTCCCTTTTGAGAAGTGAACTGCTCTTATTTTTACTATTTTAGAATAAAAAGATACATTTGATTTCAGTCTCTAACAGCCGGTGTAATTTATGATATTTGTAAAGGTTAGTTTTGTTTTTGTTTTTTTTTTATTCACTTTCCATTCTCTCAGTCACGTTCAGGATCCTTCCCTACCCCATCTGACACTGCTGTTTTCACATAAAGACGCGCTATAGCTCTGCAGTGTATCACGATACATACGGCCGCGTATTTTTTTTCCCCCAATCTTGCCAGTCCCCACATGTTGCTGTATGCTGTTTCTTTTGTACTCCAGGACATGCAGAAGAAACATAGTAAAGAGCAGTAACTTCAGCGCAATATGCAATCATCAGACACTCCCCATCTGACACTGCTGTTTTCACATAAAGATGCGCTATAGCTCACCCAAGGAGCGCCCTTCCTACATTTACGACATGTGTACTTATTGCAGTGTACACACCTCTCTGTGCTATGGTTCCTATTACACTGAACAAGCACCTGTAATTTGCAGCTCTATTCATTATCTCAAAACAAATATATGTGATGTTTTGAAGAAATCATTTTATGACGTGAATAGTACCAATCAGAAAACATCATCGAAGTAATGCAATATTATTTGAAAACGAACAGCGTCAGATTGGGTGTGATTTATACTGCCGCTGTTACTTAGAGTCAGATCAGAAGCTGAATAAGCTCTTGTTCTGGCTCTAAGTAAAAAAGTATGAATTAATCAACAGAAATAACCGCGATCGTCATTTTAAACTTAATGATTTACAATGCATACCAATTTATAAATTTTATGTCCGTTTGAGGCTATAAAGAAATAAAAAAACACTTCCTCCCCAGCGGGGAATCGAACAAGGGTCTCTATGGCGCGGCAGGGCTGCCGTGCTCCGAGTCAGCAAATCTCAGTGTTACGCCATAGAAGGTGTTCTGACACCCTTGAACCTTTTGTGAAAGTGTTTATTTGATGTTTGGCCTTCAGGCTTCACACATTCTATAGTTTATGCCTACATTTTGTAACATTTATTACTAAAATATGAAAAAGTTTCTGTTTTAACAATGTGTTTACACAGATTACTGTGGAAACGGAGCACACATGAAATGCATGTGTTCCAAATAACGATCTATTATTTCCACTCTAAAACAGTTTAGTCACTCCCAGATAATCAAACAAGGCATGAGCTGGGAAAACTTAGTGAACGTTTTGCAATGGTGGGGGATGGAATAGCCGGCTTTTTGCTGCTCGTCTTAATCGGCACATTTAGAAGACAAAAGAGAGGTGAGAATGGTTTTTAAGGTGGGCCGGATCTACGAGTTTTTTCATAGACTCTGGTAATTCTAGTGTTAAGTTTGCCAAAAATGCAGTGGTCCTGGTCAACGTCCAGTGCACTCACCAGTCGATGCCACGGGGTCCTCACTTTGTGTTGGAAAACAACCTTCTATATCGCATAGCAGAGCATGAGGGGCAGGAGAGATGGCTACTGCTAATCCCATGGACCTTCCGGCGGCAAGTCTGTGAGTTAGCACACACCCACCTCCTAGGTGGCCATTTGGGCACCGAGAAAACCCTGGAGCAGATCAAGCTCCGCTTTTATTGGTCGGGAATCAATGAGGAGGTTCATCGCTTTTGCACTTCCTGCCCGGAGTGGCAATTGTGACAGACTCCTAGGAAGGACCGTGCTCCTCTTGTTCCTATTCCCCTAATTGATATTCCCTTTCACAGAATTGGGGTCGATTTAGTCGGACCCCTAGAGCCCTCAGCCCGAGGACACAAGTACATTTTAGTCCTCGTGGATTATGCTACCAAATACCCTGAAGCTGTTCTGTTGCGCTCAGCCACTTCTAAAGCCATTGCACGGGAATTAGTAGGGGTTTTGCGCTCATTGGCATCCCTAAGGAAGTTCTGACGGACCAAGGGACACCTTTTACCTCAGAGACGTTCAAAGAGACGGCCAAGTTACTTAAAATAAAGCATTTAAAGATCGCGGTATATCATCCTCAAACTGACGGTTTGGTAGAGAGGTTCAATCAGACTCTCAAACAAATGCTTCGTAAGGTGGTCAACGAGGATGGAAGGAACTGGGATCAGCTCCTCCCCCTCGTCCTTTTTGCCTATCGGGAAGTCCCACAAGCTTCCACAGGGTTCTCCCCTTTTGAATTATTGTATGGGCGACAAACCCGGGGCATATTAGATATCTTAAAAGAAGGAGGGGAAGAAGAGGCTCTTCCCTTTACAAATATATTGGAATATATCACGCAATTACGCGATAGATTTGGTAAAATTTGGCCCATCCTTAAAAGTCACATGGAAGAGGCACAAGCAGCACAGGTCCGATATTATGACTGTGGCACGTCTCTCTGGGAGTTCCGCCTGGGAGACCAGGTCATGGTCCTAGTACCTACCTCCCACTCTAAGTTGCTTGCCCATTGGCAAGGCCCCTACGAAGTTAAGGAGAGGAAAGGACTCGTTGACTATTTGGTGAGTCAACCCAATCATTGACCGAGGGAGCGGGTTTATCATGTAAATCTGCTGAAACCGTGGAAGGACAGGGATCCCGATCCCTTCTCCGGTCAGCCCCACTCACTCTTTACTCACACGGCTAGCCTTAACTTCAGTGCGGATTTAAGTCCCAGACAACAACGGAAGCTGGAAACTGTTATCCTGTCTGTCCTGGAGGTTGTGAGTGAAAACTCCGGAAGGACCTCTCTACTTGAGCACGTCCGTATTGTCTTCCAGAGGCAAAAAGAGCTGAAGTGGAGCTTGAGATCAAGCACATGCTGGAACTAGGTATAATCGAAAGTCATAGTCCCTGGTCCAGTCCCATTGTATTGGTCGCTAAGCCTGACAGGAGTTGGAGGTTTTGCTATGACTTCCGTCGACTTAATCTAGTCTCCCAATTTGATGCTTATCCAATGCCACGAGTGGACGACCTCCTCGAGAGGCTTGGACAGGCTCAATATTTGACCACACTGGACATGACAAAGGGATACTGGCAGGTTCCTTTAACTGACTCCACAAAGGTTAAGACCGCATTTAGCACCCCTAGCGGACGGGGCTCCAGCAACCTTTCAGCGTCTGGTGGACAAAGTGCTCAGGCCTCATAACTCATACAGTGCTGCCTACCTGGATGACATGGTCATCTATTCCAGCACATGGATGTAACACCTACAGCATGTAAAAGCGGTATTGCGGACACTTAGTGAGGCCGGGCTTCGGATTAATCCCAAGAAAAGTTTCTTTGGATTGAGTGAAGCCAAGTATTTAGGTTGGCGGGTCGCGGTACCATGAAGCTACAGTGCTCAAAAGTAGATGCCATTTTGAAATGGCCCCATCCACGAACCAAGCGGCAGGTCCAAGCCTTTCTCGGGTTAGCGGGGAACTACAGCCAGTTTGTGCCCCAGCTCTCAGAGACAGCGGCGCCCTTGACTGATTTGATAAAGAAGAGGGCCCCAAACATTGTGGTATGGACTGAAAAGACAGGTGCTGCATTTAGTGACTTGAAGCAGGCCCTTACGTCCGCACCTATTTTGAAAACACCTAACTTTTCTTTACATTTCATCCTCCAGATGGATGCTTCGGACACAGTCTTGGGGGCCGTGCTGAGCCAAAGCGTCGATGGTGTGGAACACCCCATCATATTCCTGAGCCGGAAACTGTTGGACCGGGAGACCAGGTATGTGGCGGTGGAGAGAGAGGCTTTGGCGATTAAATAGGCGATTACTCAGCTGAAGTACTACCTGTTGGGCCAGGGATTCGCCCTAGTCACGGACCATGCACCTTTACAGTGGATGGCCCTGCACAGGGAGTCGAATCCACGGGTCACCAGGTGGTTTCTTGACCTCCAGCCATACAAGTTTTCGCTCGTTCATTGTCGGGGAACTCTTCACGCCAACGCTGATGCTCTTTCTTGGGTTCATGACCTCTCAGTCAGGATCGCCCGACCTGACGGGTCTGGGCTGAAGGGGGGGCCTTGTCACACACGTGGGCATGGGAGGCAGCTAAAGGGCTTGAGTAATGGCAGTTCCGAATCATACTGGGATGTGGCAGAGTGCACTGACTCTTTGTCTCCCTTTCCTGCAGACTATTCACGGGAGATTCCACCTGACCCTCTTGAGGTCACTTCCAGGACTGAGCCTATGGAAGAAGACCTTGCCGGCTCCAGCCCCTGTGATGTCACATCCGGGCTCGAATCTATGGCTGAAGACCTTCCTGAGCCCGACCCATTTGATCTCACTCCTTGTCTTCCACTTTAAAAGCCTCCACCTTTTCCCTGTTCCCTGGACTAGGTTTTGTGCACAGCAGTACAACCATACAATGGCAATTTGCAGCCAGGAAACCAATTATACGGGTGGCTGCCCCAAACCTTGCTATGGCTCTTTGTGGAGTTTGTGATATATATATCTACTCTATATATAAAATCCTAAGCTTTAAAGTGCAATGATTTTGTGCAACGATTTTATGTGACGTTTTTATGTCACTTTTTTGTCACGTTTTAAATCGGGCTTATTTTAACACTAGAATTACCAGAGCCTACGAAAAAACTCGTAAATCCGTCCTACCTTAAATCGCGTCTTAAATCCGTTTGCACCTCTCTGCCAGAGTCCTTTGTCATCTAAATGTGCTGATAAACAAAAGCTACTAGCAGCCAGCTATTCCATCCCCCCACCGAATTAGAACGAATTTCTCCTAGCTCATGCCTTGCCTTGATTTGATTATCTGGGATTGAAGTGGAGTTTTAGAGTGGAAATAATATAGCGTTATTTGGAATACACGCATTTCATGTGTGTTCCGTTTCTATAGTAGTCTGTGCAAACACATTTTTAAAACAGAAACGTTTTTCATATTCTAATAGTAAATGACAAAATGTAGGCATAAACTATATAACGTATGAAGTGTGGACGAAAAAGGCACACTGAAAAGCCAGCAGATAATAGCTTCTAAATTCTTCTGTTTATTTATTTGGAGTCACAGTAAGTAGAGATTCAAAAGAGTATAACTTATTGCCGCAAAGCTCAATTGAACCCTGATCAAAAGTCAGGAGGGGTTTTTTATACTTCAGCATCTCATGATTAATAAGACAGAAAGAACATCCTTATCAAAACAGTAAAGTTAAACAATATGTCTGTTGAGCTAAGCATCATCTGTGTTTTGGAAGCTAAGCACAGGAGAGACGCCTTTGCATAAACTTCATGTACTTTCTGCAGCCTTGTGACCTTGTCCCTGAAACATTCACTCTGAGAAAGGGAAAACAAGAAACAGCTTACATTTTATTCATGTGGACACTATTTCTCCTGAACCCTGGAATAACATATTTTTGTTAGTTCATAAGCCAAAGCGTCTCTCACTGGCAAGTTGGAAAAATAGTTATTATAAAGATTCTAATTTACTAAACACACAAAATACATGGTGCTGAGGAGAACATTCTTCTTCTACAGAAGCCTGAAGTCCATATATCAAAGAAACACTTTCACAAAAGGTACAAATAAGAGAACACGTGCGCTTTTATTCAAAAATATAACTGCACAAAAAAAAAAGCCGCGTTAGCATGCCACATCAACACTCTTACTACAACTGCCGCGGTGGTGTAATGGTATCAGCTCCTGACTGGGAATCAGAGGGTGGCGAGATCGATCTTGCACGGCTCCACTTTGAGAAGTGAACTGCTCTTATTCTTACAATTTTAGAATAACATCATAAATTTGATTTCAGTCTGTAACAGCCAGTGTAACTTATGATACTGGTAAAGGTTAGCTTTTTTTTTTTTTTTTTAAATTCACTTTTCATTCTCGCAGTCGCATTCAGAATCAATCCAGAAATTCGTTCTAAGTCGGTGGGGGGATGGAATAGCTGGCTGCTAGTAGCTTGTGTTTATCAGCACATTTAGATGACAAAGGACTCTGGCAGAGAGGTGCAAACGGATTTAAGACGCGATTTAAGGTGGGACGGATTTACGAGTTTTTTCGTAGGCTCTGGTAATTCTAGTGTTAAAGCCTACATATATATGTTTGGTATCATTCTTTTCAGAATTTATCGAACTTTAATGTGATGATGTTAGATTTTCAGATTCTTATTCCATTTTTAAATTATTAACTAAAAAATATCAAGAACTCATGTCCTGCAAGATGAGACTTTGTGCCAAGACATTTAACCACGCCTGGGGCTGGAAATAAAAGACAAAGAGTAGGACAGCTGCTGTACAGGCTTTTAAATGTTTGAAGCACCACATGAGATACAGATCACATGGCACGGCAGCAGCAGCAAGCCAGCAGCCGATCGAGCAAAGAGGAGGTAAAACATTGTGATTGTTTGTGTATATAATTTAAAATGTGCTAAGATTTCAACATAGCTGTATTCAGATCACCCTAAATGGTGTCTCATTTACAGGTAAGTAACATGTTGCATTGGCCCTTCACTTTTTACAAAGAAAGACCACAATTTATTCTTGCATTTGCATTTATTGTTAGTTTGTAGTGTCTGAAAACTTTGTTAGAGTGCCGCCATCCAACAAAAGCAACGTTTGTTAATGTCTGTAACAGCGGTAGGAGAGGATCTATCAATGCAAAATAGATATAAAAATGTGGTCAAAGCCGAGCCGGAGGAGAGAGACAGCAATTCACTTTGATTACAAATGTTCAGTGCATGTTATTTATGGCGGTAATAGGGTGTCTTTCAAGTACAGAATGTAATAACATAGGTATTTGAGGTGCAGCAAATTAGGAAAAGTCAAAGAAGCACTGAATCATGACATGGAATAAAGATTTTAAAACATAATGCCAATAGGCGTTGACTGTGGTGTTCCCAGTATTAAATATCTTAGACTAACAATCCACTGCTGTATAATTTTTGGGCTGTGGTAAATACTGTACTTTTAAGCTTCTTGCAGGATTAGCTATGGCACTTTGCATTTTTGTTCATTTCTCTGTCTTAGTGATCCCACACAACTTCCAATACATTGATATCAGGGATTTTTCATGAGAACTGAGTTTTGCTCTGTAGTCTTAAGTATACATAACAAAGACTTATGTTTTGCTGGCAACTTTTTTTTTGTTCTATAGGCTTTAAAATTTCACTGTTCTGTATGTTATTCTTTTTGAAAATGCTACTTTCTTTTGTCCTGTGTTACCCCAACCATAAAAAATGTGTAGAATTTGCATGGAGAGTTTTGCATAATCAACACTATATACAGCAGTCTGTCTTTGTGTGGCATAAGGCTGAAAAGTTCCCTAGGCTTTAAAGTTTCACCGTTTGCTGTTATTCTTTTTGACAATGCTACTTTCTTTTGTCCTGCTTTACCTTAACCTTAAAAAAGTATAGAATTTGCATAGAGAGTTCTGCATAATCAACACTATATACAGAAGTCTGCCTTTGTGTGGCATAAGGCTGAGAAGTATCAAAATCAAAAAACAGCCAGTGAAATATGCAAAATTCACAAAAGTAACAGAAACGTGGAAAGAATGAATGTGAAATGAAAGTGTCCTTAAAACATAACAGACTTCTGGAATCACAGAGGTGGGTTGTCACAAAGGACAAAAACTGTATAAAATTTACAAAAATCATTATTTCCACCTACTTCAGAAGCAAGATGTTGACTTGCATTTGTGCTTATCTAACTGAAAAGGAAGAGTGAAAGCACAGAGGCTGTGACATTAATATTTAGCGTGGGAGGTGCAAAAACAGAAAAAAAGAGCTTACAACATATTAGAAGATTCCACACAGGCTGAGGATTTAGATTCAACTCAGGCTTTAACTGGTTTAATTTAACAATTAAAACATACAATTCACTAAAGCCCATTCTCTCAGGTTTGACAAGCAAAAGTGATAATTGTAAATTCAAGCTGTAATTCATGTTGCGTCTGGTGGATTATTATGGACAAAATTAAATGTATTCTGCAACACATTCGTTTATTTATGCTCACATTTTATGTTGTTTATTCTTTATTTATTGTCACATTTCTCAGAAGTTATATTTATTTGCATATTTATTTGTTTGTTTGTTTATTTTGCCTGAAATATTCCTGCATAATCCACAGTCTAGTGGTAAATGTTGCTGTTTCTTGCATTTTGTGTACTGGGTTTGAACCGATGGACAGTCATTTTGAGTTGTCTATTCTACACCTTCTATATATATATATATATATATATATATATATATATATATATATATATATATAGAGAGAGAGAGAGAGAGAGAGAGTAATGTGTAGGTCACAGACTTGTACAAGAGAGAAGGAGGTGAGTCCAGGTTTCCAAGAAAATCTGCTTTATTGTTGTGAAGACAGGAACAGTCTCATACATTTTATTCAAAGGGGAGCTGTCACTTCAGCACACACAAACATAGCAGTCAAGCACTGATATTGTCAGTCATTCTGCATTCACTCCCTTCGTCAGGTTAAAGGAACGATAACCTCTTTCATCAAGTAGGTTCCTTCTGGAGGACACACAACAGAAAGTGAGCACATGGCCAGTTCAGTGGCTGGCTTTAAATGTTTTACCGATCAACCATTGGGTGACAGACACATTACACGGTGAGCCTGCCTGCTGCACAGTGCAGTTAGGGGTTTGTCAAGCACCCGTTGGGGGGTTCCGGGGTTTAAAAAATCTCACAATATATGTCATATCTATCTATCTATATGTATTTTTATTATATACTGTACCATGGCGAGTCTAAATCTAAAATTAACTGTTTTATGTATATAATATATATATATATATTTATATACAAATTTCCATACAGGATCGGTCGAGCCCCGGGTTAATAACGACCACCACCAGTACTGTTGGTCAACAGGGTGCTGGCAGAAATTGGGCTACAATTGGCCAAAGAAGAAGAAGAAGAAGGAGGAGAAGAAGAGGGGGGAGACGTGTCCGGAGGCAGCAGGAGAGGAGGAACTGAGGGCAGGAACTTTGAATGTTGGCAGTATGACTGGTAAGGGGAAAGAGTCAGCAGATATGATGGAGAGAAGGAAGGTTGATATATTGTGCGTGCAAGAGACTAAATGGAAGTGGAGAAAAGCCAGGTGGATCAGAGGTAGATTCAAATTGCTCTATCATGGTGTGGATAGGAGGAGAAATGAAGTAGGGGTTATTCTGAAGGAACAGTATGTCAAGAGTGTTTTGGAGGTGAAAAGAGTGTCACACAGAGTAATGATTATGAAGCTGGAAATTGGAGGTGTGATGATGAATGTTGTTAGTGCATATGCCCCGAAAGTTGGGTGTGCAATGGATGAGAAAGAAGATTTTTGGAGTGAGTTGGATGAAGTGATGAACAGTGTACCCAAGGAACAGAAAGTGGTGATTGGAGCAGATTTCAATGGGCATGTTGGTGAAGGGAACAGTGGAGACGAGGAGGTGATGGGTAGGTATGGTGTCAAGGAGAGGAATGAAGAAGGTCAGAGGATAGTGGGTTTTGCCACAAGGATGGACATGGCTGTGGTGAATACGTATTTTAAGAAGAGGGAGGAACATAGGGTTACGTGCAAAAGTGTAGGAAGATGCACACAGGTAGATTACATCCTATGCAGAAGAGTCAATCTGAAGGAGATTGAAGACTGCAAAGTGGTGGCAGGGGAAAGTGTAGTTAAGCAGCATAGGATGGTGGTCTGTAGGATGATATTAGAGATCAAGAAGAGGAAGAGAGTGAGGGCAGAGCCAAGTATTCTATGGTAGAAGTTGAAAAAGAAAGACTGCAAGGCTGACTTTAGGGAGAAGGTGAAACAGGCACTGGGTGGTAGTGAAGAATTACCAGACAGTTGGGAAACTACAGCAGATGTAGTAAGGGTGACAGCAAGAAGGGTGCTTGGCGTGACATCTGGAAAGAGGAAGAAGGAAAAGGAAACCTGGTGGTGGAATGGGGAAGTACAGGAGAGTATACAGAGGATGAGGGATAGTCAGAGAGATGCAGAAAGTACACAAGAGTACAAAGAGATAAGGCACAAGGTGAAGAGAGAGGTGGCGAAGGCTAAAGAAAAGGCGTATGATGAGTTGTATGAGAGGTTGGACACTAAGGAGGGAGAAAAGGACCTGTACCAATTAGCTAGACAGATGGACTAGATGTGCAGCAGGTTAGAGTAATAAAGGATAAAGATGGAAATGTACTCACAAGCGAGGAGAGTGTGTTGAGCAGATGGAAAGAGTACTTTGAGAGGCTGATGAATGAAGAGAACGAGAGAGAGAAGAAGTTAGATAATGTGGAGATAGTGAATCAGGAAGTGCAATGGATTAGCAAGGAGGAAGTAAGGACAGCTATGAAAAGGATGAAGAATGGAAAGGCCGTTGGTCCAGATGACATACCTGTGGAAGCATGGAGGTGTTTAGGAGAGATGGCAGTGGAGTTTTTAACCAGATTGTTTAATGAAATATTGGAAAGTGACAGGATGTCTGAGGAGTGGAGAAGAAGTATACTGGTGCCGATATTTAAGAATAAGGGGGATGTACAGAACTATAGTAATTACAGGGGGATAAAATTGATGAGCCACAGCATGAAGTTATGGCAAAAAGTAGTGGAAGCTAGGTTAACAAGTGAGGTGATGGTTAGTGAGCAGCAGTATGGTTTCATGCCAAAAAAGAGCATCACAGATGCAATGTTTGCTCTGAGGGTGTTGATGGAGAAGTACAGAGAAGACCGGGAGTTGCATTGTATCTTTGTGGACCTGGAGAAAACATATGCCAGAGTGCCTCGAGAGGAGTTGTGGTATTGTTTGAGGACGTTGGTAGTGGCAGAGAAGTATGTAAGAGTTGTACAGGATATGTACGAGGGAAGTGTGACAGTGGTGAGGTCTGCAGTAGGAGTGACGGATGCATTCAAGGTGGAGGTGCTATTACATTAGGGAGCGTCTCTGAGCCCATTCTTATTTGAAATGGTGATGGACAGGTTGACAGACGAGATTAGACAGGAGTCCCTGTGGACTATGATGTTTGCTGATGACATTGTGATCTGTAGCGATAGTAGGAAGCAGGTTGAGGAGACCCTGAAGAGGTGGAGATATGCTATAGAGAGGAGAGGAATGAAAGTCAGTAGGAACAAGACAGAATACATGTGTGTTAATGAGAGGGAGGTCAGGGGAATGGTGAGGATATAAGGAGAAGAGTAGGAGAAGATGGATGAGTTTAAATACTTGGGATCAACAGTACAGAGTAATGGAGATTGTGGAAGAGAGGTGACAAAGAGAGTGCAGGCAGGGTGGAATGGGTGGAGAAGAGTGTCAGGAGTGATTTGTGACAAAGGATATCAGCAAGAGTGAAAGGAAAGGTCTATAAGACGGTAGTGAGACCAGCTATGTTATATGGGTTGGAGACGGTGACACTGACCAGAAAGCAGGAGCAGAGCTGGAGCTAGCAGAGTTAAAGATGCTAAGATTTGCATTGGGTGTGACAAGGATGGACAAGATTAGAAATAAGTACAATAGAGGGTCAGCTCAAGTTTGACGGTTGGGAGACAAAGTCAGAAAGGAGAGATTGCGTTGGTTTGGACGTGTGCAGAGGAGAGATGCTGAGTATATTGGGAGAAGGATGCTAAGGATAGAGCTGCCAGGCAAAAGAAAAAGAGGAAGGCCTAAGTGAAGGTTTATGGATGTGGTTAGAGAGGACATGCAGGTGATGGGTGTAACAGAACAAGATGCAGAGGACAGAAAGATATGGAAGAAGATGATCCGCTGTGGCGACCCCTAACAGGAGCAGCCGAAAGAAGAAGAAATATATATTTTTGATGCATATCTTTTTTGAATTCTTTATTTTATTTTTTTATTGTATTCTTATGACAGGGAGTGATATTTGTTAGGTTTTTGCTCTTTTTGCATTTCTGTAGGATTGGCACTATTATGTATAATGATGACGTCCATCACTAGACATGTGATCGAAAGTCATTTTGGTATGTGTTTTTTTAATTGGTGATGTGCAGTGTAAGCTATCTTTATACATTTTAAAAAGAAAATAGAAACTTTCAATACACGTCATGCGGTGGGTTGGCACCCTGCCTGCGATTGGTTCCTGCCTTGTGCCCTGTGTTGGCTGGGATTGGCTCCAGCAGACCCCCGTGACCCTGTGTTCGGATTCAGCGGGATGGAAAATGGATGGATGGAATACACGTTATTACATCTTTTCACTTGCTGCAATCAACCTTTTGTTACCTGTCCTACTACAGCTTGCTGAACAAATAGGCCCTAGCCTAATTTTACTCAATTATGTTTACCTCTTTTGCAAATTGCTTTGGATAGAGTCTACACCAAGCAAATAAATGTAAATGTAAACTTTAGAGATAGTTATTGACAAAGCATCCTAGTTTATTTGTCATTTTTCATTTTTTGCATGCCTTAGACTGGTCTTCTGTGTATTGGGCCTTGATGTTCGGTTTTGTTGTACTTCTCACAGTTTCCTGACCCTAGCCTTTGATTATTCAGTAAATTTTTGCTTTCTCCATTCCATCATCTTATTTGCGGCTACTCAAAGTATTAAACGTCTCTCTTTGATCCTCATTTTGTTTGTTATTTGTAATATGTGCAATGCACCTTATTCCGTGCATCTGTGGTTCTTTGTGTGAAGAAAAGCTTTCTAACACTTGTGCAAAACTTTGCCATTAACTAATATTGTTGAAATGATATATAAGTAGCCCCGCAATGTCCATGGATTGTTCTTGCCTTGTACCCTATGCTGGCTGAGTTAGGCTATATACCAATATACCCACCATGACCCTGATCAGGATTGAGTGGGTTAGAAAATGACATGTCATTCATAACTATTATAACAGCATCAGTTAAGTACATAAAACATAATGAGGTGCAATTGACAATTTTAGTAGCATTGGACAAAAAATAACAAACAGAATACCAACATATCATAGTATATGCTCATTGTGCTCACCTGAAACCTGCATTCTTGTGTTCTCTTTAATACAATGAAAAGTCAAAGCTGTTTGTGCCCTGCAGTGGAATATGGAACAAGCAGAACAGGGACAGAGAGAGAAAGAGATAGAACAAGACAGGTAGTGCTCAGCATGCACTTTGTGAAAGAGAATTGTTTAAAAAGAAAAGCACATAGTTGATAGGTACTAATACATTTGTGAGCAGTTGTAGTCAAAAGTTTGAAATAAAGCAACCACACTTGGTATCCCCAGGCAGTGATTCATTGTCACATGGTTATTTTTTAAAAGAACACTTACAAATAAGACAATAATATTATTAAAATTGCAATGAGACAAAAAGTGTTAATGTGTAACTGAATTGCCTCAAGCAGGCATGACATTATTACAGTATGCCTTAAAAATGATATGAGGTAACACTCCTACACATGCATAATTTTGTGACTGTGAAAGGAAAGATTCACCAGAGGGAAACAAAGAGAATACTGGGTCTGTAAATACAAAAGCGTACAGTACATAAATACAACATATTTTTTAATTGTTTAGAAAAAATGTTCCTATTTCATAAGTTTAAAAATGATTTAAATAAAATTATTGTAGACTTATTTGTAAACTGCATTATTTACCATAAATAATGGAAACTAATGGTAAACTTTATCCGGCGAATACATATTTTGTAACAATATAAGAAAAAGTGTACAGTATTTTACTTTACCTAACCATGATATGTTACTAGAATGTCATGCCTTTGAAATAACTGGGAGCACATTTTCCCAATGTGTGTTATATATTCTTACGAAGGAAGTAGAAAGGACTAAACAATTCCTCTTGAAAGTCAGTATGTAGTAGTCTATGTGAGTCTAGCAAGTTACTACTGCCGGTTCGTACTTCGTTTTAGCAAGAGAGCAGCACTCTTGTCCAATTTAACAAAGAAGTGGGATGATAAAGCAGATGCTGCATTTCATTACCTGAAGCAGGCCCTAACATCAGTACCTGTAATGAAAATTCCTGACTTTTCTTGTCCTTTCATTTTCTAGACTGACACTTCGGACACTTGGAGTTGTGTTGATCCAAAGCGTCAATGTTGTTGAACACCCCATCATGCTCTTGAGCCAGAAACTGTTAGACCAGGAAACCAGGTACTGTATGCAGTGATGGAATGAGAAGCGATCAAATGGGCCGTGATGCAAATGAGGTATTACCTCCTAGACCGTGAGTTTATCCTAGTTACCGACCATGCCGCTCTGCAGTGGAAGTGTGATGGTGCGGGTCCTACTCCATGCTCCCTCTTCCAGATTTGAGAGCCCTCCAATCCAACACTGTTGGTAATGTACCCAGATGAGATGGTCTGATGGGGACAAATCAAACTGAGCAAAGGGATGGTGCAAAAGGTGCAAGTGCTTTTATTAACAAAACAAAATCAAAACCAGTGTCCAAATAAAGTGCAGTGCTCAAAAACATCCATAAATAAATAATCCATAAAAAAGGTTAAAAATCCAAATGTTTAAAACAAGGCTAAAGTACAAGAATAAAAACCTGCAGCAGACATTGGGGCAAACCAGCCAAACACAGCTCCTTCCCGGTCTCTCCAGCTCACACAAGACTGCTCAGCTGAAGAGACTTCAGCAGTTGTGGTCCTAATGCTACCGACCCCCGTCATGGCTGCCTCTGCCAGCGTCTGCCAGACTGACACGGCCAAATGGATTATTTAAAAAATGGCCTTTCATTCAGAGCCGCGGACCCACTTTACCACAGGAAGGCTGTGCACAAGGAGTCTAACCCATGAGTCACAAGATGGTTTTTGGACCTACAGACTTATTGATTCTTGGTCGTTTATCACCGGGGCTACCACCAAGCCAATGCTGATGCTCTTTCTGATGTTTATGACCTCTTGGTTCGGGCTACCTAACCTGATGGGTCTGGGCTGGGGGGGTGCATGTTACATACGTGCACTTGGGAGGCAGTCAAAGAGCTCAAATCAAGGTATTGACAAGCCAGACCAAGGTTTGGCGGTGAGCACTAATGCCTCTTCTTCTCTCCCCACAGACCTTCAGATGAAAAAACACACCTCATTGCATCACTTCCACCTTTGATTCCTAACCTCACTTCCGGCACTCAGTGATGACCTCATTCCACTTCCTGTCCTGCAAGTATGCTCTTCCTGCCTTTTGGCTATAAAAGCAGTCAATGTTGGGCAGGGCTAACATATTGGCGCTGTACTTGAAGGGCGAGGTGCAACAGGCCTACTATGATCTCCCTAAAGAACAGGTTGCTAATTGCAACACCTTAAATGCAGAGGTCCAAAAATGGTATGGTGTGACCACTGAAAATGGCACGACTGGAGATTTCACCCCAAACGGCCCACCACAGTGCAAGCTTTTGAAATATAGGGAAAAATAGGGCATTGGCTAAGGCTAGATATCAATGTTGAGAGGAGTGCCAGCTGCGACAGATTCCTAGGAGGGACTGTGCTCCTCTATTTCTTCTTCACCTCATTGATATTCCCTTTGAGCAAGTTGGAGTCGACCTTGTAGGACCCCTTGAACCCTCAGCCAGACAACATAAATATATTTTAGTCATTGTTGATTATACTACCTGGTACCCCAAGGCTGTGCCTTTGCATTCAGCTAATACAAAAACAATCACATGGGAACTTGAAGGGGTCTTTGCACAGGTCGGCATAGCCAAAGAGATCTTAACAGATCAAGGGACGCCATTTACTTCAGAGACATTCAGGGAGGTGGCCAAGTTATTCAGAGTAAAACATCTAAAAACCTCTGTCTACCACCCCCAGATAGATGGCCTTGTTGAAAGTTTCAATAAGATGCTTAAGCATATGTTGTGCAAGGTGATCAGCGAGGATGGAAGAAACTGGGATTAATTACTTCCCCTCATGTTATTTTTCTATTGGGAAGTTCCTTAAGCCTTCACGGGCTTCTCCCTTTTCAAACTATTATACAGATGACAACCCTGTGGGACATATTAGATATCCTAAAGGAAGGTTGGGAGTAGGAGGCCCACCCTTCTAATATTTTAGAGTATATTGTGCAGTTACATGATAGATTTGACAGAATCCAACCCATACTAAAAGAACACATGGAAAAAGCTCTGTCAGCATAGGCTCACTATTATAACTGTGACATGAATCTCCAGGAATTACACCCGGGGGACTGAGTCATGGTTCTCGTACCCACCTCCACTTCCAGATTACTGGCCCAATGGCAGGGCCCATACGACATTAAGGAAAGGAAGGGGCTTTGCGATTAATTCATTGGCTGATCGAATTGGTTTACCACGTGACCTTCAGAAGACCTTAAGAAGAGAAAACCAACCTGACCACATCACTTCCACCTCCATTCCTGACCTTATTTCCAGCACCCATTGATGACCTCATTGCACTTTCTGTCCTGCAAACATGCCCTTCCTACCATCCCGCTATAAAAGCAGTCAATGCCCACAGACAACCAGTCAATACATGTTTTATATAAGCTCAGTCTAAAGTGATAACTCTTTTTTTTCCAAATAGTTTCTTTCATAGCTTTTCAAAAACTATATTGACCTATGTGAACAAAATCAGTAGTCATTATGGACCTGTTACCTCAACCATTAATTTTTGTTATGCTTCCAAAATGCAATTTACGATTTAAACTTGAAAATTACACTGTTATTATGTATTATCCATCACATTTTTAGTAGTAAAATGAAAAAAATGCATTATAGTGTTTCAGATTTCAACTGCAAATATTATCTTTGTGGAATCCACAGTACTAACTAGAGAAGAGGTGACAGTTTTTTTTCATTTAAATAATTTATAAAGGAGTTCTTGTAAAATAAGCTGGTGCATGCAGTGAAAGAAATATAATTTTGTTAATAACAGGCGAGTCACTCTGTTTTGACTGAATCATTCTGCAAATTTCATGCCTTCTAAAGAACTGAAGTAATTAAGTAAAACAAATCTTCACAAAAGTGTTGTTAAACATTGCTGACAGCTAGCTCCAAAGAATCAATTGTTTTGATTTTGGCATCCAGTTACAGTTTTTTATCTTTTTGTCTTGTTACAGAATACTGTTCTCTGAGGGCTTGTTTACATGCTAAATGCATTTTACAGGTGACATTGAAAATATTGACCAAGTCTTGAGCTCTGTGGTGCTTTGTAAACACAGTGAAAATTAGCCTAGCTGGTGTTTGCTTATATTTTCATGGGGGGCAAATATTTTACCCTGATTACATCAGAGTATTTATTGTGTAAATGTACTATGAGCAGTCACTTAGATAAGACCTAAACCAGGGCAGTAGCTGCCCACTTATACTATTAAGTTGTTCCAATCTGTTCAAAAATATATTATGTCCTACAGTACCAAATGTGTCAATTCAGTCTAATAATACAAGCAGAAAAAAGTAACCACTGTCAGTAGAAAGTAAGTAGTAGAAGTACTTTGACTAAAGGACACTTTATACTAAAACCTTGTCTAAAACCTGACTAAAAAACGTCTAAGACTTTAGTTTTTACAAAAATATACGTAACTGTTTAGCTACTGCTTTCTGTAAGATTTTAAAGATGAAAGGAAGATTTCATATGGGCCCATAATTCGACAAATTAATGGGGTCAAGATTTGTTTTTTTAAGGAGAGGTTTAATAATAGCCACTTTAGGTACAACTGCAAGATTAAATGATGAATTCATAATACTTAAAGATTGATTCACTAATAGTAGGTACATTCAGCAGGAATAAGATCAGGCAGGCAGATAGTTGACTTTCATGCTGTAGGTAACACACCAAATACTGAATGTTCAGTTTGGGCAAAGAATTCTAATTTCTCAGTGTATTCAACAGCAGACTCATTTTTCATTACCTCAGAGGTTGAAAAAGAAGACTGAGATTTACTATAAACGTAACTTGAGATTTCAACCTCATCCTAGATTTTATTACCGGTACCTTCTTTTTAAAAACGTTCATTAAATCATCACTACTAAACCCAATACGTACCCCTGGGTTAATACATTAATGATTTAATTTGGAAACTGTACCAAATAGAAATTTGAGATCATTTTTGTTGTTTTCAACAAAGAACTAATTAAAGCATACTTGTAATTCAAAAGACTGTCTTTCCAAACTTTACGAAAAATCTCTAACTCAGTAGAGCGCCATTTGCATTTCAATGTACAAGTGGTTTGTTTGAGTGTGCAGGTATGACTTGTGTACCCTGGTGTGACGTTTTTCTAATTAACTTTTTTCTTCAATGATGGTAACAAATCTGCTGCATCACTTAATTTCTGGATTTTCAATATTTTAGGTTGCTCAATAAGTGTGAGGGAGGGAACTTTCTTTTGAAATCTGTAAAAGCACAACCTAAATAATAGCCTGAAGAACAAAAAATGTTGGATCAGCTGTAATTCATAACAAACACAAGAGAGTCCGACAAAAAAGGTTATGAGGGAAAATGGTTACATTTTCAACAGAACTAGGAAAGTATAATATCAAATCTAAAGAGTGATCGCCAATATGAATATACAACATTCTGTGTAACACCAACAGAGTCAAAAATACATACAAAATCTGTCCTGAAAGGATCGCATTCTTTTCCACATGAATATTAAAATCTCCTACAATCACAGGCTTATCAGTAGCCAGAATAAGAAATCTGAAAATACTTTTATAAAATCATGGGGTCAATATAATATTAGTGTATGAAAAGGATGAACATTTTTTTCCACCTAAGTCCTTAATACTCGAATCAAGAACTTCAAAAGAAAAAGAAAACCTTCAAAAGAATTGAATTTCTAACAAGGTTCCTGAAATATGCTGAGTCACTTGCAGAAGTAAGGATACTAAGCAGAGATGATCCTCAGGTCTAAGTGCTGTTGCAGTAAACAGTGGAACAAGATCAACACCACATTCAAGTAATATGCAGCTTACCTTGTTGTTGTTTCATTTTTCTCTTTGCTTTGCTCTCCTGGCCATTTGAATGCACCTTGACAGCTGCTCGTCAGCAATTAACATCTTGCTCTCTCTCAGTTAATGACTTGCAGCTGCACATTTCTCTCAATTTAAAGGGACAGAGTACAGGGAAAAAGGATGTCCTTATGTAAACTTAACAAAAATAATTGCAATCGTTAAGCTTCATTAGATCGAAATGAGTGTCGCTGCCATAAAGGCAAATTTTACTCGTGTTGAGCATCTGAAAAGACCATGAAATCAATTTTTAAGTAAATAGAAAGTAGTGACAATGAAAGGTTAATATTAGGTGGATGATAATCAACCATCAGGGTGACCTGGGTGCACACCTTGGCAAATGTGAGAAAAAAGTAATGAAGGTGCTGTACCAAATTCAACCACCCCCCGCCAACAAATCATCACCATCAACTCACATGCACACACGTAACCCAAGCCAAGAGGTATTATTTTATCTTTCTTAAGTAAATATGTATGTGCTATTGATTAATTCTGTCATACTATTAGGGAAGCGTGCACCAGTCATAAGATAATATTTATATTATGCTTGATACTGCAATCAGTGTCAGGAAATATTATTCAACTGTAGCTGCAATGGGATTTTAGGATGTTGATATCACCTCTGCCGAAATAATCCTACCGTCCTCCAGACTGGAAGGTCAGATTCATTTTAGATTTCATATGCTGTCACCAACTGACCTGCACATTATAGCCCTAGAAATATTACTCCTAACTAAAAGTAGTTATTTTGAAACTCCTTTTGTGAAATTTATAATGTCTCTGCCCTCTTTCAATAACACCAGCATTTTTTGTTTGATCGGTACTTCACACTCTTCCATGCAATATGCATGTATTGCAGTTACTTGTACATTATATTGCCTTCCCTCAATCTAATGTATGAGTGTATGGTTTAAATCTCTAGCTAGTTCATTTTATTTTTATATGTGATGTTCAGAGAGTGTAAATATATGCGTGTGGCACCCTGCAGCCTGTGGGGGACTTAATCTGGTAATGCTATAACTAATCTTCTCAGTTATATAGATAATACAGAAGAGTTAATACTTGTCATTCATTATGCATCCAACTCTTCCTAATAACTGAATTAATCCAGCAGTTACCAAAGTGTATAAAATACCTAGTCAGAGGCTGGAATTCCTCATTGAAGTACAAACTTCACAGTAGAGCACAGGTACTATATAACACATAAAGTGGGAGATCACATATCAGATCTAGAGAACTCTCGCAAAGATACCTCCTCAACACGCTGAAGGAAAACAGTATTGAGGAAACTAGCAGCATTTTTTAATGTGCACTTTTCCATAGCATAAAACAATTCTCCACATAAATATTTTACATAAATATTTTTAAGTTTTGTGAAAAGGAGTACCTTGACTTCTCGTATCCCATTAGGGGTGAACCCCTACCTTCTGATCATCTTTTCTAAAGAGACCTATTGGTTTCCTTTTCACCATAAGGGTATAATTTCCTGTACAAGGAACAGTATGTCCAAAAGGTACCTAAAAATAAGGTTTTTTGGGGGCAACACGGGCAAAAATAGGGTTGTCCACTCAAAAAGCTTGATGTCTTGCATAACTAGACATTGAGATATGAGTCGAATGGTATATCATATGTGGAGGTTTTGTCTTACCAGTGATTCAGGCACCAGAACAAAAAAAAACAAAAAACTAAAGTGATTTCAAAGCATTCATAATTAATGCTTATAAGCACAAATGTTAAATCACTGACTAAAATGAAGTTTGATGTTGGAGTACTATGTACTCTTTTCACAAATAAATGCAATGTTTTTCTCTTTCTATGCATATTTGAATAAAAAAAGACTTAGTTTAGCAAACAAAAAGCACATAAAAGACCTCCACCTTTGGTGCAGAGTGATTTGCAATCTTCTATAGTGCTGGTATGCTTTATGTGGAAGTATACAAAGGTAATAAAATTAACAACTTAATAAAAAAATATTATTTATATAAAATATTATATGTCCCTTAAAGATAGGGTGAGAAGCTCAGTCATCCGGGAGGGGCTCAGAGTAGAGCTGCTGCTCCTCCGCATCAAGAGGAGTCAGATGAGGTGGCTCGGGCATCTGATCAGGATGCCTCCTGGACGCCTCCCTGGTGGTCCAACCGGGAGGAGGCCCCGGGAAAGACCCAGGACACGCTGGAGGGACTATGTCTCCCGGCTGGCCTGGGAACGCCTCTGGATTCTCCTGGAAGAGCTAGAAGAAGTGGCCGGGGAGAGGGAAGTCTGGGTATCTCTGCTCAAGCTGCTGCCCCCGTGACCCGACCTCGGATAAGTGGAAGAGGATGGATGGATGGATGGATGGATGGATGGATAAAAAAATATACTAAATTAAATTCTTACACTAAGCATATTTGCCTTTTTAAAGGTCATGCACAGTTCGTCCAAACAACATAGCGGGTAATATTTATGGTGAGTCTTATAAATGATTACTAAAGAGCAGGTTAACCAATTATAAGTTATGCAATATGTTGTTATTTTATTTTGTTTCAGTACTTCACCGAACTGGTTCTCCTGCTTATTACTTTATAATTAGGTAGAACGTCTTGCTTTCCATCTTGCTTGTGTTCACAAATGGATTGATGATGGAAAGGAGCACATGCCAACTAGTTTCTAGAACTTCAGTAAAGTCTTAATTTTCCCTTGAGAACATATAAAGCATTATATATCTACATACCTATCTAAAGTGTGGAAAAACAGATGAGAAAAAATTGGCACAAACATGATTAACTTGCTCACGGGGTTCTGTCATCTGAAGTTTTGGAAAAGATCCTTCTTGAAGACCTTGATCAGATGTCTTTATTGAGACACACACAGGCATTTATCGAGCAAAAACAAATGAAATCAATAAGTAAGCTTACTCTAATGAAAGTTACCCATTTTGTTCTTCTGGCTTTGGTCGCTTCTTCTAGTTTAATTTTGAAAAGTGAAAAAATGCCTCAAGAACTCTCTGATTTTTGAAAATTCGTCCTCATGAGTTATGTAAATGGTATCCTTGGTTCAGAAAGAGGGCTCACAATGTCCCACTCTCAGCAACAGAGGCACTTGACCTCAGCGGACATCACTTCACAGTTTCTACATATGCACTACCATTCACCACTTGTCCATAAGCTCATTGTAGTCTCAGGCTGCATATTTTACTCTTTTTGTCTTGCACATTCTGTTTCTCTCTTGTGCCTTTCCTCTTCAATCTGTAGGAGTTGCTCATCAATATATTCTGGCTGGTACAAATACAGTTTAATAATTATGCTAAATGTATTCTCATCTTCATACTCAGACATATTACTATTTCAAAATGACAGCTCATTAAAGCCTGTGTAATGAAAATGAGCAGCACAGAAAAATGTTTGAGGTACCCAGAGATGTGCCCCATGTAATAAAGAGAAAAGTAAAGGTTGTCAACAAAATAATAATAACAATAGACCATACAGGTGAATAGCAAGGTTGAAAAAGGTTTGCTCCTGGTGCAGAACTTCCCATGCAATGTGTTCCACTACTGAAAAGTGTCTTCTAGTGTGGGAGTTCTTTATATTGCATACTGGGAATAAGAGGCAGACTCTCTGCTGAGTGGCTAGGTAGGGATCGATACTTGAAGTAAAAGAGCAGAAAAAGGTAGCATTGAGGTAGCATTTCCCATTTCATAGTCCTGCAGTTCTTCCCTACTTGCATGTGTCTGACACCTCAAAGAAAATTAGCAGTCAACTTGTTCTCAAAACAAAAATGGTGTGTGCAGTTTTTTACAAAATAACCAAGAGGAAACAATGACCCTAGAGATGAAAGGTTAGTGCAGACGTACAGTTAAGTGCAGAGCCTTCACTTTTTAAAATGGCTGAATCTCACAATTTTTTTTTCTTTTTCTGAAAACGACTTGGATACGCTGTTTTATAATGTGTGTACAATTTCAAGATGGCAATCAAAAATCCATAACAATCTGGACATACTGGATGTCAAATATTCTTCTCCCCTTTAGTCTGGTATCTCTATGCTGGTAGATATATTTTGTGAGTCAAGGCTGGAACTGTTCCTTTCTCTTTGATCTAGGTATTCTACACCTTCTACTTTCTACTTATTCTGTTTGCAGCTGAGGTCTGCATTCTGGACATGTGGAGTCCCCATCTCTTTGCCTCTAACAAATGTTTGACTAACAAACTTTTCCCCGTCCTCTTCTTTGTAATGGCAAACAATCTTTCAAAATATCACAAATTGTTCTAAAATCCTAATCACAAGCACACACAATTTAAATGGGTCCATAGACTGTATCCTATTTGCTAGAGATGACATCTAATAGAATTAGAACTAGATCCACTACATCTATGTTTCTCAACCTGTGTGTGTGTCATGAGTCACAGTTTAAGTTAAAAAAAACAAAGCCGTTTCATGGCTGAGTATCTCACTTAATAACTCCCTCCAACCCCATTTCCTCAATGTGATGTATACAGATGTATACCAATGTATTCAAAACTCCCAGAGGATTCCATCACCACCCCTTTTTGATTGTGTTCAACATTGTGACCAGCACTAAAAAGTCAACAAACACATAAAGAATTGTATTTCTTCAATGTACAATGTTATTAACACTAGAATCCCTGAAGTCTAAGAAAAAACTCGTAATCCAGGGCCACCTTAAATTCCTTCGCACCTTTCCATTAGTGTCTTTTGTGTTACAGATGTGTCAATCAGCACAAGCAGCAAGCAGCCTGCTATGCCATCCCCTACTAACTCAGCTCAAGTCGCACAGAAGATTCTCAGAGCTCAAGTCTGTTTATCTGGATGTAAAGGAACTGGAGTTGTAGAGGGTAAATAATATGTTTTCATTTGGAATACATACATTTCATGTGTACTGTCTACCACGATCTATGTAAATGACAGGAAATGCAAGGCAGGAATTGTTGAACACATAACTAAAAAGGAAAGGTTTTCTTGTGTTAGTAATAATTGACAAAATGTAGACATGAAGTGTGAAGACTGAAGTCCAAATATCAGATAAACACTTTCACAAAAGGTACAAGTATAAGAAAACAAGTGAGCTTTTATTCAAGAATATAACCAAAGAAAAAGAAGTTGGCTTAGGGTACAAGGTAGATATGACCGCTTGGTTGGTGCAGCAGTAACATCTGCTGTCTCCTAATTAAGAGATTGTGGGTTTGATTCCCGGGTTCTTCAATTACCATTTTGAGTAGTGTGCTGCTATTTTTGTTATTATTATATAATAAAAACATACATTTGATTTGAATCTGTAACAGCCGTAGTAGTTCTAGAGTTAAATGTTTTAGAAGAAAATCCTGTCATGGGTCATCACCATCCAAAAACAGATAAAACTGGGAATAGAGGCAAAAAGGGTGAGGACCACTAGTTTATATAATTTTTGCTCTCTTAAAGTCCCTGGCAACTTAATAATAATAATACATTTTATTTATATAGCGCCTTTCCCATGCTCAAGGCACTTACAGAATAAATAAAGAACGGCAGAATATACAGTATATAGTATTGTACAAACCAGATAAATAAACAAAGAAGATTAAGACAGTAAATTCTGAAAAAAAACAGACAACATAATTGATGGTCTCGCGCACACATACAGGTTACATTAGCATCTTGACAGAGAAGTAAACTGAGAGAAAGGTAATAAAGTCAAGTAGAGCTAAAAGCCTTCCTGAACAGATGAGTTTTGAGTTGTTTTTTAAAAGAATTCATGGAGTCAGCTGACCTGATTAATTTTGGTAGGTCATTCCAGAGTCTGGGCGCTATACAGCTGAAGGCCCTGTCACCCATGGAGTGTAGATTAGTGAGGGGCACAACAAGATTACCAGAATCAGAGGACCTTAGTGGGCGGGCAGGCACATAGTGATGGAGAAGGTCACTGATGTAGTTTGGTGCAAGGTTATTTAATGCTTTGTAGGTTATTAGTAGGATTTTATATTCGATTCTGTAGGACACAGGGAGCCAGTGAAGACGGAGCAGGATGGGTGTGATGTGCTTGCTGCTGCTGGTTCGAGTAAGGACTCTTGCAGATGAGTTTTGAATAAGCTGGAGCTGTGATATAAGATTAGAAGGGGCACCTGCCAGTAGGGAATTACAATAATCGATGTGGGATGTGATAAAAGCATGGACAAGTTTCTCAGCATTAGAGAAGGAGAGGAAGGAGCGAACACGGGATATGTTACAGAGGTGAAAGTAAGAAAGTTTCTTAATGTGATTTATGTGGGTGGGATAAGAAAGGGAGGAATCAAAAATGACACCAAGATTTTTTACAGTAGAGGCAGGTCTGATGAGATCACTGCCAAGATGGACTGGGAAGGAGCTCATTTTATTAAGTTGCATTTTAGTCCCAATTTGCAGGAGTTCAGTTTTATTGCAATTTAATTTTAAAGAGTTCTGCTCCAGCCAGGTTTTAATTTCACTAAGGCAGGTTGTGAGCTGAGAAAGCTCTGATGAAGTTCCACTTTTAACATTGAAGTAGAGCTGAGTATCATCTGCATAAAAATGATAACCCAATCCATAACTACGGATAATATGGCCAAGGGGAAGCATATAAATACAGAAAAGCAGAGGACCGAGGACAGAGCCCTGAGGGACTCCTTGTGTGACTGGCGCTGAGCTGGATCTGCTGTTGCCAAGACTAACAAACTCTTGCCTATCAGTCAGATAGGACTTGAACCACTGGAGGGCAGTGCCAGAGATACCCAGCATGTTCTCCATTCTGGACAGTAGGATGTCATGTCTAACAGTGTCAAATGCTGCACTGAGGTCTAACAGAATTAATATGCTAGTTTGTCCAGAGTCTGCTGCCATAAGCAAATCATTTGTTACCCGTAGCAGAGCAGTTTCACAGCTGTGCCGCGCCCTGAATCCAGACTGAAAGGGTTCCATCAAATTATTAGAGGTTAGGTAATTGGTGAGTTGGGAAGCTACAACACGCTCAAGAACTTTTGACAGGAAAGGTAAGTGGGAAATAGGCCGGAAATTGTTAAGATTGTCAACATCAAGACCAGACTTTTTTAACATTGGGGTTACAGAAGCAATTTTAAAAGTGAGCGGCACAGAGCCAGTGTCAAGGGATGAGTTTATTATTGTTGTAACAGTCGGGATTATGGCATGAAGGCAGGATTTAAGTAGTGTGGTGGGGATGGGGTCCAGTACACAAGTAGTCGGCCTCATCTTATAAAGCAGGTTATTAACAAACGCAGATGTGACTGGTGAGAACTTAGAGAAGGATCTGGATGGAGTGGGAAAACAGGGAGAGATATAAACAGATGATGTATTTATGTTAGTTGAATTATTTAGATCTTTAATTTTGTTACGGAAAAAGTGGAGGAATTCCTCACAGACTTCAGCAGAAGAGGTAGTTGGACCAGATGCGGGTTCGAGTAGTTTATTAACTACAGAGAACAAAACCCTTGGGTTATCATGGCCACTTTCTATTATTCTGCCATAATGGGTGTTCTTGGCAGAAGTTAGTGCTTCTCTGTAAGCTCTTTGGTGGTCAGAGAAAGCCTGGATGTGCACGGTGAGGCCAGTCTTACGTGACATTCTCTCAAGGCGTCGGCCAGCTGCTTTCATAGATCGCAATTCTGAGTTATACCAAGGAGCTGAGCGTTTAAAGGAAACCTCCTTATGTTTTAAAGGAGCTGTTTTATCTAATGCTGAGTGAAGGGCTGTGTTATAGTGGTGAACAAAACAATCTAGTGTTGATGGAATAGGTGCAGACAGTAAAAGATCAGAAATGGATCCAGAAAGGATAGAGGGACAGATATTTTTAAGGTTTCTGTAAGAAATTTCCTCCATGTGTTCTGGGAATGTTCTCTGGCAGTGACTCTTTGTTTCTACATGGCCAAATTCCTCTACATGATTCTTTTTTTCCTCATTCCTCTGTATCCTCAAATCCTTCTCTTGGACCATTCAGCTTTTTCTCTCTCCCAGTGGAGGCTTTAAGTGACTGCTACCATTGCAACTAAGTTGATTTTGGCCCCATTGCTTGAAATCTCTTTCCCAGGTCTCTCGTGCCATCAGGAAGTCTTTATTTTATATTCTTACCCTTCTTTAAATATCTGCATTTCAAATCAATAACTATTCCAGTCATTTTAGAATATGTGTTAGATGAAAATGCGGGGTTTCCCCTGTGGAGATATCATGCTGTCGATTCACAATGCAGAACGGGAGCAAGAAGTACTGGGCTGTTGAAGATCAGGGGCTGGCAGCCTAAGTCCATTAGTCGGGTTGGAGGGAGGGCATTCAAAGATCAGACATTAGACACATGAGATCAGGGACTAAAGCCCCAGATGTCCCCGTCCCTAATGATGCCACTGCTTCCATCCAACTCTTCAGTTATTCAAAAGTTGCTCCATTAAGTAGTTTTTCTTTTCCACTTTTCCTAGTTTTTTTTCCTTTCTTTGCTGCCTGATCCTGGGGTTTGTGTGTGCTGGTTTAATGTTCCTGTATGTTTAGTCATGTCAGGTTGTGCCGATAAAGGGGTGTTTTTGTTTTTGCATTGCCAACAGATCAGTTATTGATGAGTTCTGTGACAGTCTGGGTCAGTTCCACACACCAAGGTCACTTCTGGGAAGCACTTGAACCTGGAACCATCGATAACATACCTGAGGATGAGCCAGGCAAAAGAGAACACACACAGTCAGCAAAGGGTTGATGCAAAGTGATTTGGTGCTTTTATTTAAAACAGTGTCTGAAAGTGCAGAGCTTCAAAATATTAGTCAATAAATAATCCAAAAAATCATGTAAAAAGTCAAAGCAATCCATAAAAACAAGGCTAAAACACAAAGCAGGAAAAGGTTCTAAAAACTGAATCCCAGGTGCATCCTTTTAAAAACCAACGTCTCCTCTGCTTACCCTAGATGGGATTTTGCAGCAAGAGGATACGTCTTTCCTACAGGCAAAGGCAAACATTTTAAATGGATTTGGCCCCTGCTGCCTTCACAGGCTTCACTCATCTGACTCCTGGTGTCACTCCTCGACCTTACCTGAGAGCAACGGATCACTCCAGCTACCCCAAGATGCTCAGTTGAAGTGACCCTCGTCAGCCCTCCCTCGAGTGTCAGCCATATGCTCTCTACCTGGCTGCCTGCCTCCTCTCTACTGAACACTGGCGTCTCTCGATCCTACTGTTTCCATCATTCTTACTTAACCTCCATCTCTTTCTTTCTTTCTTTCTTTCTTTCTTTCTTTCTTTCTTTCTTTCTTTCTTTCTTTCTTTCTTTCTTTCTTTCTTTCTTTCTTTCTTTCTTCTCTTTCTGCCATGCAGGCTCCCTTTATAGACTCACTTGGGGATATCCTCCACTTGTTTTGAGGTGTGAATGAAGCACCTGACAAACCCGCTCACAATTTGCATATGTATACGTGATCAGCCAAGCACCCCAATCAACCTTGAAGCGCTTGCACCTGCTTGGAGCCTGCATGCTCCAGGACTCTTGATTATTTATTAAAATTGTGCTTCACCACAGAATTCTAATCACAGATTCTGTTTACTGTACTCCTTCATGTTTGCTAAGTTTGTATGGCTTTTATTTGGACTGGTGCTCCTTGAGCTCCACTTTAAAATGCAAGAACAGACAACATATCTTTTAAAATTTATTAAAAAAATGCTTCTCTTTAGAACACAATTTCATTATCCTTCTGCCACCCAAATACAACATGTGAAATCTAGAATGCATTAAGGGCAAAATTGTTATTTTTAATTATTGTTTTTGCCTGACAAGATAATTCCATTAATGAAGGCCCAAACCCTAACCATGCAGCTTTACTTAAAAGGTAGGCCCCAATCTAGCATCTATAATGGAACATACTCATGCATGCATGCATCTGCACTCACTCATGCAAAGCCAATTCAGATTCACCAAGTAACCACCATTAACACACCTATTAGATCTTTCACGATTTTTTCTTTCCGTCGTCTCTCTGTCTCTTTTCAGTCATAACCTCACACCCAATGTCTCACAGCATCCCCATTAAAGTCAAAATGACATGTACTTGCCTTTACAATAAACACCTATATACAGGTGCTGGTCATAAAATTAGAATATCATGACAAAGTTGATTTATTTCAGTAATTCCATTCAAAAAGTGAAACTTGTATATTAGATTCATTCATTACACACAGACTGATGTATTTCAAATGTTTATTTCTTTTAATGTTGATGATTATAACTGACAACTAATGAAAGTCCCAAATTCAGTATCTCGGAAAATTAGAATATCAATTAAGACCAATGCAAAAAAAAGGATTTTTAGAAATGTTGGCCAACTGAAAGGTATGAACATGAAAAGTATGAGCATGTACAGCACTCAATATTTAGTTGGGGCTCCTTTAGCCTGGATTACTGCAGCAATGCGGTATGGCATGGAGTCGATCAGTCTGTGGCACTGCTCATGTGTTATGAGAGCCCATGTTGCTCTGATAGTGGCCTTCAGCTCTTCTGAATTGTTGGGTCTGGCGTATTGCATCTTCCTCTTCACAATACCCCATAGATTTTCTATGGGGTTAAGGTCAGGCGAGTTTGCTGGCCAATCAAGAACAGGGATACCATGGTCCTTAAACCAGGTACTGGTAGTTTTGTCACTGTGTAAGTACTGTGTAAGCACCATGATGTTCCAAAAATGATGGATGGATTAAAAGCCAGAAGTCTGTATGACCATCAGCATCAAGTGACTCCGTGAGAACCCTAACTACAAAGAGGACTATTTCATTTATGTTAGGTAGAATGCCCAGAGGGGACTGGGCGGTCTTGTGGCCTGGAACCCCTACAGATTTTATTTTTTTCTCCAGCTTTCTGGAGGTTTTTTTTTTTGCTTTTTCTGTCCACCCTGGCCATCGGACCTTACTCCTTTTCTATGTTAACTAATGTTGCCTTATTTTAATTTCTTATTTTGTCTTTTATTTTTATTTTCTTCATTATGTAAAGCACTTTGAGCTACTTTTTGTATGAAAATGTGCTATATAAATAAATGTTGTTGTTGTTGTTGTGTGCAGGTGCCAGGTCCTGTTGGAAAATGAAATCTGCATCTCCATAAAGTTTGTCAGCAGCAGGAAGCATGAAGTGCTCTAAAACTTCCTGGTAGACGGCTGCGTTGACCTTGGACCTCAGAAAACACAATGGACCAACACCATGGCACATGGCACCCCAAACCATCACTGACTGTGGAAACTTTACACTGGACCTCACGCAACGTGGATTCTGTGCCTCTCCTCTCTTCCTCCAGACTCTGGGACCTTGGTTTCCAAAGGAAATGCAAAATTTACTTTCATCAGAGAACATAACTTTGGACCACTCAGCAGCAGTCCAAAGGCAAGATGCTTCTGACGCTGTCTATTGTTCAAGAGTGGCTTGACACAAGGAATGCGACAGCTGAAACCCATGTGTCAGAAAGTCCTTTGTCAGGTTGAATTTGAACCTCTAATGGCAGAATATTAAAAATCACTTGTGGCGCCTTTCCTACATATTTCCGGGTGAAAGTTCATGCTTCGCACGTCTTTCGTCCCTTTGTTTGCTTGCTGCACGTTGTGGGAATAGTTTGTCCTTTTCTCTTATCACTTGAGCCATGCTGTGCGTCCTTGCGGAAAAAACACAGCCACAGGAATTAAAGTACTTTCAGACTTCAGATTGTGCTTGCAATTAATCTTTACCTCGATATTGGAAAGGGGAGTTTACAAACAAAGTTGTACCACCGTGGAGTTAATAGCGACACCTCCCGTGACCAGACATCTGATCGTGTCTAAGGTCGTTTGGACTTTATCTCACCCACATCTATTACACCAGCCTGTTGTACCGAGATCAGTTCTCATTTTTATGGTCCTTCGAGCCCGGATTTTTCTTTACAAGGATAAAGTTCAAAGGCAAATGGATAAGGAGCAAAACGCTGATGAGCTGAGCCCAGCTCTTCAAAGTAACACTTCAGATAAAGCGGACCTGATCAATACGGCAGGAAATGTTAACCCTTCAGTAGCTGGTCAGGTCAGTCCTTCTGTTTTATGTACTGAGACGAGTTACCCTCCTGAATGCACAGTGAGCACAACTTGCCAAACAAGTTCTGCCGCAGATGCACGCAGTCAGCAGTCAGTTCACCTCCGCATCCACCGGGAGACTCGCGCTCCACCCCAGCTAGAAGCCTATGAGGTGGGATATTACCCATCAAGACAAAAGGCACGCTCTGTTACAAGCTGCTCAATATCCCAACCGACTATTCCTCAGACGGCTTTGGGTTCCCATGTAGGTCACAGCGAGCGGTCACATCGCACTGTAAGTTCACAGCATAGTAATGTTACGCATTTGTCATTAAGCGATTCACAGTCTGCCTTTCTTAGAGAAAAAAGGAAACTTGTAGAACTGCAAGAACTCAGAAAACAAATAGAGGAAGACCTTAAAATAGATGAGCAATGTAGACTACTAGACACTCAGGCTAGAGAAGCATTGAAGGAAAGAGAGGCTATAGCCCAGCAGTTGTCCCAGCAGCGACGTCTCCGAAGGGCTGAGCAGGACTTAGAAGAAGCACAAATGATTTCTTCATTTGTTATGGAAAATGAACGCAAAGGGATTGTGACCCCTACTGTTTCCCAGATCCCAAAGCACTTCTCAAATCTGTCAGCACCAACTAAAGATTTGCTTAATGTGAATGCAGAGCCCTTCACCATGTCCTATCCATTAGACCTGAGTGGCAGAAATAAGGATGACAGTGTCAGGGTCCCTACTGCAACAATAATGTCCCAAGACCACCAGGATTTTAGTTTTCCTATAATCAATACACCAATCCAACATGTAACAAATAATATGCAGAGTGGAAACGCCAGGCACCAACTGCCTGGGGGTCCACGACTTGTACATCAGCCTTTCCAGCTGGTGAATGTCCCTCCTACGATTTCTAACATGCCTACAGAATCACCCTTCCTGTCAAAGCCATCTGCCTATGCCCCTTCAGTACAAGTCGCACCCGATATGATGGACTTGCTTATTGCTTCATCATGTGGGATTCCTAAGCCGAAACTGCCAAGCTTTGAGAGTGGCAAAGAGAGTGAATTTGCTCTCTTCAAAATGGGACTAGACAGTCTTTTAAATGGCCATCCCCATCTCACTGAACAGTACAAATACCAAGTGCTGCTTGGATGTTTGAAATTTCCTGGTGCACACAAATTGGCCAAAGCATATATGCATTGCCCAAATCCATATTCGATTTCCCTGCAAGCGCTGAAAGAGAAATATGGTCAACCAAGGCAGCTAGTACAGAGTGAAATAGGAACAATACTTAATGCTTCACCTATAAAATTTGGGGATGCTGAAGCATTTGAGGACTTTGCCCTTTCAGTACATGCATTGGTTGGTATGCTTCAGGCTTTGGAAGGAGAAGGTGGTTACGAATTGAGGTGTGGATCACATGTGGATCGGCTTTTGAGCAAGTTGCCCCCTAGTTATCGTGATGGATTTGTGGAATATTGCTTTGCTCAAGGAATATTACAGTCCAATGCAGACTGTACCTACACAATGCAGGACCTTTCAGTCTGGCTACAAACCAAGTCCCGTGCTAAACGCATTTCGGAGCAAGCTGCTGCCCTGTATCGGGGGGAGACATTGAAGCATGGCAGAAAGGAGAATACAATTTCAGTCCGGAGAACAGAGCCAACCAACACAATTTACTATAATGCTGAGCCAGTTGCATTTCAACCGAATCCTCACTCCTCTCCTTCACTTAAAACGTCCAATGAAAAGCTCAAACCTTATTGCCCATTCTGCAATAACAAGGAGCACTATCTGAATGCCTGCACAGACTTTAAGAAATTAAGTGCTAAACAGGTTGCCAACTGGATAAGAGATAACGAGCGTTGTTGGAAATGTGGCCGTACACACACCCCTGACTCGTGTACGTTGAAGAAGCCATGCAACACATGCAAGGAGCTCCACCTTACAATTCTGCATGATACTGTTATGCAGAGAAGAGGGCAGAGTGTACTCATGACCGTAGTCAAGTCTGATGCCATATACATTGACCGGAACAGACGTCCACATCAAGTGTTACTTAAAGTCGTGAAGATTCTAGTACACTATGCTGGGCATTCAGTTGAGACCTTTGCTGTCCTAGATGATGGATCGGAAAGGACCATTATCATGACTGCGGCAGTCAGCACACTAAAGTTACCCCAAACCCCAGAGGTAATGACTCTTAGAACAGTCCGACAGGATATTGTCCGGATTCCTGGTAATGCGGTGAACTTTGAAGTCTCTTCGGTGAATGAACCCAACAAGAAATATACCATTCAACGGGCCTTCTCTGCAAACAGTCTGTGCTTGTCAGAATACTCAAACCCTATTAATGAGTTAAAGAAGCGTTACCTGCATCTACACAATGTACCATTACCTCAGATAGACCGGGCCTGTCCTTTGCTTCTGATAGGCTCAGATTTTCCCCAACTGGTGATGCCGATTCAACCAGTAAATTTTGGTCCACCGAATGCACCTGTTGCAGTCCACACTGCTTTGGGATGGACACTACAAGGGCCTGCAGGTCTAATCCAAGGACAGGGACAAGATGAAAGATGTATACTGATGAATGTCTCATCCCTCTCAACTGAACTAATAAGAAATGTAGAGCGGCTTTGGCAGACCGACACTTTACCCTATCTGAACCTGCAGCAGGTGACCCAGTCCAAGCAAGACCAACAAGCCCTGGACTTGCTTGAAACAAGGACTGTGAGAGTTGAGGTCCATGGGGTCAAAAGATATGCCACCCCATTATTGAGACATTCCAGAAGTCCATGCTTCCTTGCTTCTCTAGAAGCTATGCTTCCCCACCTTAGACGTGTAGAAAGGTGTCTTATGAAAGATCAATATTTGGCTGACTTACATACACTGCACATCCAGAAGCTTGTGGATGCAGGCCATGTCAGAATTCTGACTGAAAAGGAAATAAAATCACATGAAGAGGCTTGGTATATACCACATCATATGGTGCAGCATAATGGTAAATACAGGCTTGTATTCAACTGCTCCTATCAGAGGGACGGACTTGCCTTAAATGATCATCTGTTTGCAGGTCCAACTTTGGGACCCTCATTACTGGGTGTTCTTCTTCGATTTCGCCAGCATATAGTTGCCATATCTGGTGACATCAAGGCTATGTTTCATCAAATACGTTTGCTACCTTCTGACAGGTCATTACTGAGGTTTATATGGAGGAATATGGACCGTGATAAGTTACCAAGTGTTTATGAATGGCAAGTCTTACCTTTCGGCACAACCTGTAGCCCTTGTTGTGCAACATATGCATTGAGAAAACATGCTCAGGACAATCAGGAAGGCTTTGAAGAGGTGTGGAATTGTGTTAATAAAGCTTTTTATGTGGATAACTGTCTGTACAGCTTACCGTGTATAGAAAGTGCCAAGTAGCTAGTAGATAAATTGTGTCAACATCTTTCTGAAGGTGGCTTTGAAATTAGGCAGTGGGCCAGCAATTTCACATCAGTCATTCAACATCTCCCAGATGAGGCCAGATCAGAGAATTCTGTATTGTGGCTTTCACAGCATGGCGAAGAGCCACTAGAGCCAACACTAGGTCTTCGCTGGAACTGTACCATGGACAGTCTTGGTTACAGATGTTGCCCAATTGAATGCATTGAGCCAACTAAGCGGAACATTTATAAGGTACTTGCCAGCCAGTATGACCCACTGGGGTTTCTCACTCCCTTTACAGCACGAGCCAAGGTTCTGGTACAAGACCTTTGGAAGACTGAAAGTGGTTGGGATGATCACATTACCCCTGACACCCTTGTGCAACGTTGGCTTACCTGGGTAGAGGAGCTAGGCAGTATAAAGCATGTAATCTTGCCTCGCTGCTACATCCCACCATGTGCTGATACTCCCGGGGCTAAGAGAGACTTGCATGTATTCTGTGATGCCTCCGAGCGATTATATGGGTCTGTTGCTTATCTACGTACTGAAGATGAAAAGGGGGGAATACATGTTAGCTTTGTGATGGCTAGGTCCAGGGTAGCCCCCAAACGGCAAATCTCAATGCCTCGTCTAGAGCTTTGTGCTGCTTTAACTGGTGCTCAGTTAGCGCATCTACTTACCACAGAGCAGAGCTTGCCTATAGGGCAGGTACTCTTGTGGAGTGATTCCACTACAGTCTTGACCTGGCTGAAATCCGAATCCTGTCGGTATAAAGTGTTTGTAGGCACCAGAGTAGCAGAAATACAGAACTTAACCAATTTAGACAACTGGAATTACATAGCAACCAAAGATAATCCAGCTGATGACATTACCCGGGGAAAGACCCTAAAGGAGCTTAGTGAGTTAAACAGATGGAGGAATGGACCTTCCTTTCTCAAACAGCCTATTAACGAATGGCCATGTTCCTTGATTACTGGCCCACCTGAGGACTCCACTGAAATGAAGAATGCTACCTTTTGTGGAAGTCTTGTAATGGAGCAGCACACTAGATATCCAGATCCCAGTCTTTTCCAGTCTTGGAATGATTTAGTTAAGGCTACCATTCAGGATCTTCATGGGGCGGCTGATGGGAATTCAAGTGCTTATTCCTCAGCAGAAACCTGGAGGGAGACGGAAGTTGAACTCCTAAGAAGAGCTCAACAGAGCAGTTTCCCTGTAGAAGTCAAGAATCTTCAATCAGGAGTGGAAATACCTCTAAGTAGTCGCTTGAGGACATTATCACCAGAATTTGACCATACCGTGGGTCTCATTCGAGTCGGTGGCCGACTAAGAAGAATAGAGGGTTTTAATGAGGAAGGCATCCATCCTATTGTACTGGACCCATGTCACCCAATAACTAAACTGCTCATTCAGAACTATGATGAAAAACTTCTGCACCCAGGCCCAGAGCGTGTGTTTGCAGAGGTAAGAAGAAAATATTGGATATTAAGGGGTCGTGAGGCTATCAGACGACATCAGCACCAATGTAGGGAATGCCAGCGTTGGCGTGCCACCACTCGGGCTCCAAAGATGGCGGATCTACCTCCAGCACGACTACGGCTATTTAAGCCACCCTTTTGGTCCACAGGGGTTGATTGCTTTGGTCCCTTTACGGTAAAAATTGGCCGGAGGACGGAAAAACGTTGGGGAATTATATTCAAATGTATGACTACTCGTTGTGTTCATTTAGATTTAATTGAAAATTTAGATACTGATGCATTTCTCATGGCTTTCCGTCGGTTTGTGTCAAGAAGAGGCCAGCCTTCTGAACTTCTGTCTGACAGAGGTACAAATTTCCGAGGAGGAGAAGCTGAGTTAAAGGAAGCTATTACTGCCATGACACCTTCCTTGCAGGAGCAACTCGCTAAGCAGCAAGTGAAATTTCAGTTCAACCCACCAAGTAGTCCACATTTTGGAGGGACCTGGGAACGGGAAATCAGGTCAGTGAAGAGTGCCTTACGAGTAGTTCTTGGAACCAATGTTGTGACTGAGGCCGTACTAGCTACCGTTCTTATAGAAGTTGAAGGTATTTTAAACTCCAAACCCCTGGGATATGTATCCTCAGATGTGGCAGATCCTGACCCGATAACTCCGAATCTGTTGCTCATGGGGCGGCGAGATGCTTCACTACCACAGGTAGTTTACCCTCCAGATGATTTGCTGGGACGACGGCGATGGCGTCACAGTCAGATTTTAGCTGATCATTTTTGGAGTAATTTTGTCAAGAATTACTTACCTGGTCTCCAGCTCCGTCAGAAATGGCAGACTGACTGTGATGAGTTGAAGGTTGGAGAGGTAGTCATGATTATTGATGCGCAACTCCCAAGAGCATCATGGCCAAGCGGTAAAATCATTGAAACCTACCCAGGACCTGATGGTCGCATACGTACAGTGAAGATTCAGGTAAAGGATCGAGTGTATATCCGACCCACAGTCAAATTAGTCAGGCTTCCAGCTGTTGAAGACTGTGATGGATATAGACCAGATGGGTGATGAGGACTTTCTTCTTGAAGTACAAATTTGTGCTAACAAATTTGGGGGCGGCTATGTCAGAAAGTCCCTTTGTCAGGTTGAATTTGAACCTCTAATGGCAGAATATTAAAAATCACTTGTGGCGCCTTTCCTACATATTTCCGGGTGAAAGTTCATGCTTCGCACGTCTTTCGTCCCTTTGTTTGCTTGCTGCACGTTGTGGGAATAGTTTGTCCTTTTCTCTTATCACTTGAGCCATGCTGTGCATCCTTGCGGAAAAAACACAGCCACAGGAATTAAAGTACTTTCAGACTTCAGATTGTGCTTGCAATTAATCTTTACCTCGATATTGGAAAGGGGAGTTTACAAACAAAGTTGTACCACCGTGGAGTTAATAGCGACACCTCCCGTGACCAGACATCTGATCGTGTCTAAGGTCGTTTGGACTTTATCTCACCCGCATCTATTACACCAGCCTGTTGTACCGAGATCAGTTCTCATTTTTACCATGTCTTGCATACATCTGTGCGTGGTGGTTCCTGAAGCACTGACTCCAGCTGCAGTCCACTCTTTGTGAATCTCCCCCACATTTTTGAATGGGTTTTGTTTCACAATCCTCTCCAGGGTGCGGTTATCCCTATTGCTTGTACACTTTTTTCTACCACATCTTGTCCTTCCCTTCGCCTCTCTATTAATGTGCTTGGACACAGAGCTCTGTGAACAGCCAGCCTCTTTAGCAATGACCTTTTGTGTCTTGCCCTCCTTGTGCAAGGTGTCAATGGTCGTCTTTTGGACAACTGTCAAGTCAGCAGTCTTCCCCATGATTGTGTAGACTACAGCAGGGGTCCCCAACCACCGGTCCGCGACCCACTACTGGGCCGCAGCTGTCTGACAGCAGGGCCGCGAGAGAACTGCCGGCAACGGAGACTCACTCAGACTTTTCAGAACGCTTGGCGGGCGGGGCTTTGCAGCGGCGCAGAGAGAGGAGAGAGACCGAGGTGAGAGAGTATTACAACAAAGTATTGTTACGGTCCCGACAGTTTCCCCATATGACACGAGTCTATAGAAATCGCGTTACTACGAAGTACATTCAGCAGATGCTTTCATTACAACAAAGTGACCTTGAAATGCCTGAATGAATCATCCACAGAGCAGTTAGATCTGTGGTCGCAGCTCAGATGTGCACGTTTGCACAACGATCCCCAAACAGAAACATTGTAAAAAAAATTCTTTCTTCGAACTTTCCTCGTACTGTTTTTTTTTTACTGTTTTTGTTTTCTGTGGTTTTCAGTGATACCTTTTGCTTATTGCTTGTCAACATTTGAAAAACATCCATTGGAATTTAACTCATTGTCACCCTCCTATAGAAACGGCAGACACGAAAAAAACGATAACAGTGTTAATGTTTGTGATGTGCAATCTGTTGGAATGGCAAATGCAAAGCATATGTCTTTGTTATATGCAAAAAAAGAAGAAAAATCTCAGGTTGCAAACGTATGTGAACTGCTTAATAACTTAATAATAATAGAAATGTTATGTAAATTGTGTATAAAACTCCCCCCCCCACTCCCCCCCCGACCGGTCTGTGGAAAAATATTGCATCTAATAAAGTGGTCCTTGCTGTCAAAAAGGTTGGGGACCACTGGACTACAGAACTGGACTGAGAGACCATTTAAAGGCTTTTGCAGGTGTTTTGAGTTAATTAGCTGATTAGAGTGTGACACCAGGTGTCTTCAATATTGAACCTTTTCACAATATTCTAATTTTCTGAGATACTGAATTTGAGACTTTCATTAGTTGTCAGTTATAATCATCAACATTAAAAGAAATAAACATTTGATTAAACATCAGTCTGTGTGTAATGAATGAATCTAATATACAAGTTTCACTTTTTGAATGGAATTACTGAAATAAATCAACTTTGTCATGATATTCTAATTTTATGACCAGCACCTGTACACAGATAACTACAGTATGTGAATACTGGACATGGTTCTAATTAATTACTTTTCTATGTAAGTATTTGCAATATAAATGTATCAATGTCTAATATATATGATTTATACTTGCAAATCTCATGCTGGCATATTCCATTTGTATAACATTCAGCTTTCTGTTTTGTTAACAGCAGGTGAGTGAAGTAGATGTTTTTGTAAGAATTAATGGATAGAGAAGCATTTGCAGTAAATTCTGTCATTCATAATGTGAACTGATTTTATATCTTGAAATGGTTGTCTTCAAAGACAATTTTTTACTTTATTCAGAATGGTCATGACAACAGGTGAATCTATGAGTTAGCTTTTTTTTTCTCTTGGTTGGCAATGTGCTGATCAAGCAGGTGTAAAATGAACCCAGCCAGCCTGCTGTGGCTTCATTGAAGTGCTTTGTTCCACTGACATTGCCCGGAGACAAAATCCTCTGGAACAAACAGCTGCTTGACCCTCTTTTGGTCAGTGCTTTTTTGGGAAGAGAAAAACAGCAATCTGTGTGCATGTTCACATCCGTTAAAGGTGAGATAACATGTCTTGTCCAATAAATGCCTATTTTTAAGGTGCCTAGAATATCTGCTGCAAAGGTCTTTTATTTGTACATTAAACTGTTGAAAAGTGATTGTCCAGGCCCGAAACAGCTCAATCAGCACAACCTACCGGTGATCTCTAAGGAAATGGTATCAACTTGTTTTCTGTCCCAGTTTCAAAATGTCTAAAAGAAAGATTGTGCCCTTTATTGTTGTGCTAAATTGCTTATACTGCAAGTATTCTATTTGTAGAAGTATATATGAAATATTTTGTTATTCAATAATGAAGTGTAAGCTGCTTTGGATAAAAATATCAGCTAAATATGCTAAAGATTTATATCCTGAATGAACTGAATACATTTCATGAGTAGATGGAAGGGACTCTATCACAAGCTGATAAAATCAAGGCCATGTAAAACTTTAACATATTTAAGTGTCAAGCTATCTCACAGTTTATTCAATAGTTAGTTTCCTGGATAGTAGTTTTAAAATACATACATTAAAATGACATTTAAAATAACAAATAAAGGAAAAAACAGAGGATGGATTCCCGTAAGCAATTTAAAAGTTCACAAACTATTATAAAAAGTTTAATTTCTGTAATCATTAATCATTTTAACAGATTAGCACCATCTGTAGGATTACAAGATGGCTGCCAAATTGCCGTTCCTTGTGACATATTTGGTGTTGTTCCATGCTCCCTTGTACACTTGGCAGTGCTCCTTAAAATGCTGTAGAGTCTTGTGAAAAAGAGGAGCTGTATTTGTGTTCCATTCTTTTAGATATGAGGACAACACTAACAACCATATATCCATCAGGAAGTTGTCAAATTTCATCAGTCTAAAATCAGATGATAGTCAATGTGTGACAGATTTTCTTTTGTCATTATTTATAAAACAAACTATTCCAATGTGCAGGCTTATTACTTTTATATAACAACAAAAACAACATTTATTTCTATAGCTCTCAAAGTGCTTTACAAAAACCATTAGAGAAGGTGATTGTAGTGAGGTGCTGCTAATCACATGCCTTTCAGGGAGAGTCGCCACCTCCATATTAAAAGGACGAGGTTGGGAGCATGCGCTGATAGTGTGCTGCTGCACCCACCACACGACGAACCGCCTGGATTGGGTCCCGAGTGCAGCAGGTGACACCTCAGCACTACACTGGAACAGTGTGAGTTTTTTTACGGTGACTGGAGCGCCAATCCTGTGACCAACCTGTAAGTTGGATGACCTGCTCACAGGGCTGGATGAAGATTAACATCATATCCAGAATGAAGCAATTGCAGGTTAAGGGCCTTGTTCAAAGGCCCAACAGAGTAGATTCACTTCTGGCGTTTAACACTAGAATTACCAAAGCCTACGATAAAACTTGTAAATCTGGCCCACCTTAAATCCCTTCACACTTCTCAGTCAGCGTCTTTTGTCTTGTAAATGTGCCAATCAAGACAAACAGCAAGCAGCCTACTATTCCATCCCCCCACCACCGCAGAATGGCCACAAAGTTCTTCCTGTTCCAGCCTTCATTATCTGGCAGTGAAATTCTGGAGTTTTAGAATGGAAATAATAGATTGTTATTTGGAACACCTGAATTTCATGTGTGTTCCATTTCTACAATAATCTGTGTAAGTGTTAAGGGATTCGAACCGTCAACCATCCAATTGCTGATGCAGATCCCTAGCTTCAACATAAGTACAACGGAGGTTTTGGGAGTTTCATTTGGTGTTCCAAGTTTGTGGTAACACCAAGATAAAGGTAGTGATCAAGGAGCAGCAAATTTCCTTGTGCAAAATTCTGGGAAGGGTTATAAATCAATTTCCAAACTAAACAAATTCTGTCAGTGAGAAAGATAATTTACAGATAGAGACCATTTAATAGCAGCAAGTTCACCCAACATTCAAATGGTGAGAAGCTCTGAGAAATAAAAAAAGAAACAAAACCAATTCTACATTTACCAGAAGCACATGTAGGGCTAGTAGGTTATCCAGGAGCAAGTTATTTCTCTAAAAGCAGGCGAACCTCTTAAGTTTGTAAAGTTGTATTTCTGTAGTAAAGTTGTATTGAAATTAACCACAAGACTTCAAGAACAATATTCTTTGGAGAGAAGAAACCAAAGTTGAATTATTTTACTGTTGTGCTCAGTGCCTTCTTTGGTGAAAACTAAACACACCACATCATCATAAGAACAGAACAGTCAGAATCATCCAGAACAGTAGAGGAGGAGAGATGATTTTGGCAAAGTTCTGTAGCCACAGGACCTGGATGCCTCGCCATGAACTTTACATTATGCCAGATTATTCTATAGTAAAATATGAACTAATCTGTTTGACACCTAAGGGTTGGAAGAAACTGGTCCATATAAATAAGACAACAACCTGCAGTGTACCAGTCTACATTAGAAAAGTTTAAGAAATAAAGTTTTGGGATAGCCAAGTCAAAGTCCAGACCTCAACCTTATTAAGATACTGGGGCAGAACCTTAAGAGAGCCATACATAAGCTAATGTCCTCAAAAGACAATGAACTGAAGCAGTTTTCTAAGGGTGAGTAAGCCATAATTTCTATAACACAAAATACCATAAAAGGCTCAAATAGAAAACTATTACTTCAGCTTATTGCTATTGATGATGACTCTACAAGCTAACATGTCACGTTACTTACTTTTTCATGTATTACTTCTGAATGTTATTTTTATAGAAAATAACCAAATAAAATCTGCTATGCATTATTTGTTACTTTCAGTTTTAAATTTGTCTAAATTCATGACTTGGTGAGCTGCATTGAGCTGCCCTCTGGTATGTTTATTTGCATTGTATAGCTACTTTTGAGAGTTGCTGAGGGAGAAAATACTTGATTTCAAAATGCTTTCCTCGAACTTGAGCAACAAATATAAACTACATTATATTACCGAACATTCAGGCAATCTCAACAACAACAACATTTATTTATATAGTACATTTTCATACAAAAAGTAGCTCAAAGTGCTTTACATAATGAAGAAAAGAAAAATAAAAGACAAAATAAGAAAGTAAAATAAGACAACATTAGTTAACATAGAAAAGGAGTAAAGTCCGATGGCCAAGGTGGACAGAAAAAACAAAAAAAAACTCCAGATAGCTGGAGAAAAAAATAAAATCTGTACTGAAATGAGTTCCGACAAGAAGAACTGATAGATGAGAAAACTAAATTGAAATGCCAATGTTTCTAGGACTCTAATTACATTACTAAAGTCAACCCTAACCTTTCTGTTTAATAAAGAAGATGTGGAGATGTTTATGTTATTGATGGGAATTTCAAACCCAAACATTTTATTTCTGATCAAGCTAAAATATTATTAAGAAATACGCACTGAATTAATAATGAGCCTAAGGGCTAGGTTTTTGCTATCTGTAAGTCTCTTATGTTGTATGAGAAATACTATGTAACAAGTTATTGAATGTGGCAGGTATGTACAGTATAATTTTTGCTATAACTTTGAAATACTTGCAAATATTTTAACTATTTCTATAGTACTTCATTCAGGTGTTCATTAGATGTCAAAATTCTCATTGTAATTTGAAAGTTTCTCTTGTATAGAAAATAGTTAAACTTTTCTCAGAATATAAAACAGACACGATTTGACAAATAACTAATTGAAATAATTCAAATATCTCAGGTTTCCAGAAGGAATGTGTACCTGAACACATTTCCCATTTGTGTATATGGTTATGTCTTATTCCAGTGTGCTGCATTTTTCATAGTTGTAAGTAGGCAAAGGCTTTGTACCTCTTGCTGTTGGGACAGGGCTCAGTTCCCATAATCCTAAAATTGGAATAAAGAGGTTTCTTAAATAAAATAATGGATTGGATGTGGTTGTGTGAGTTATAGTCAAAACTGTTTGTTGTTTACAGTCTCTTCTTGACTTTTCTTTCTCTACTTGTGTATTTCAACAACAAACCGAACAAAGGTAAAGGTCCAACTGTTTACAGTATCATTACATGTAGAATATTGTGTCAAGTTCACTATTAGTAAGGAAAACGTTATATAATTCATTTCGAGTCTCAAGAATATATTTCAGTCACCTTAGAAGGAGATTTGCTTCTTATATCTTTGGCTATAGTGTTTAAAAAAATATTGTTTTATTTTTCTTTTTCACACCAAGTACCATCATTAAGTTATTTCATGCCATTCCCAAACATGATTGATCAAAGTCAAGGTCACGAAGGAGCCAACTGTAGACAAGGTGCCAATCCATCATGGGGCCCATTCTCTCACACAATAATAATAATTCACTACATTTATATAGCACTTTTCTCAGTACTCAAAGCGCTATCCACACAGGGAGGAACCGGGAAGCGAACCCACAATCTTCCACAGTCTCCTTACTGCAAAGCAGCAGCACTACCACTGCGCCACAACCATATTTAGCACTACAACTGCATAGAACCATATTTAAACTCATACTGGAGCCAATTTGGAGTTGCAAGTCAACCTAACCTCAACATCTTTAGGAATTTGGAATAAAAACCAGAATGTCAGGAGGAAAAACCCCACAGAGACGGCAAACCATTCAGATTCCATATAAACAAGATGATGGCTTGGGATTCAGACCCAGGGTACTGGATAAATGAAACAGCAACAGAAAAAACCTTCATAGCTCTGGAATTCATTACCTGCGGAGCTCCGAAACATCAAATCATATTAATTTTTCAAATGCAAACTTAAAACACATCTGTTTAAAATGGCTTTTTCTTTTTTCTTCTGATTACAGTGGTTTTGTTTGGTTTTAATTTTGAGATTTTCTGATGTTTTAAGTTGTTTATAATTGTGTCTTTATTTATTTATTGTTCAGTGTCCTTGAGTTCTCTGAAAGGCGCCTTGTTTAAATAAAATGTATTATTATTATTATTATTATTCATGCTGCCCATTAGCACTATTGTTAAGTTGTCCTTGTTAATATATTATTGTGTAAGATATCTGCAAAAATCATAGCTTTGTGTGTTTATCAGACCTTCTTTCCTTACATGTTTCTTTGAAATGAGGGAATCATAAAGACAGAGCATCCTTTAACTTCAGCAAATAACTCCAAGAAAAAAATTACATTGTTCTATCAAGATATGTAGGCTTGTTACTAAAGACTCATCCTCTGAAGCACAAACCTGGCTGCCAGGAATCATTTGACTGTGAACTAAATAAAAGGTAAATGAAATTTACATTAGGGTGAACTAGGTTTTAAAGTCTATGTCAAATGGATCAATTTCCTTTCACTAATGTGAAAGCAATTAGTCAAGCTCAATTAAAGAACTACTGATGTGAAAACTTGAATGGAGGACGGCTCTGCCACATAGCCTGGGAAAATCTTTAACTTAACAGAGAAAATTTGCTTTGGGTACAAGTTATTAATCTGTAGTGATTGAGTGTTTGTTCAGTAGTACTTGTGGTTTCAAGCAAACTTTTTTCAGAATTTAAAGAATTTATTAATTTCATTTCTAAAAAGTAAAACAGAATAGTGTGCCAGAGTGCTGAGTGATTTGTTTTGGCTACATTAGTGTATCAGATTATAATCACACTTTATTTTAAACTTGTATTGGTGAAACAAAGAGCCATCATACAATTCAAATGTTATTATAGTTCATTTTATCTAACAAAATTATGAAAACTACAAAATAGAATAATAAAAGCATAGAATTTGTGGAAATAAGCACTGCCTTTTTACACAGTTTTTTCTTTCTGAAACTTTTCCAATACTCTGCTGTAAACAATTTCGAAGATTTTAAAAATTCCAATTATTTTTCCTTACTTTTTTCCAGCTTAGTCCACACATAGGCTGCTTAAACAGTACACACATACTTGAGGGAAATGCTCAGAATATGTGGATGGAGGCTGATGTCAGCATCTCGAAGAATGTTAGCTCATTTTTACAGTGTAATTGCTTTTTATTTGATTTCAATCTTGCAATTTTATCCTTTTTCATTCTTTTTTTTTACCTTTTGGCACTTGCAGTGTATTATGAAAACAATATAATCTGAAAGCATTATGGCTTCACCAGTGGTGCTATTTTACATTTTAAGCATGCTATTCATTGGGTTTCCTCAATGGACCTGTGCTGTTGTTGATCTGTGGGTTTGACGTTGTATGTTGCTTACAAGCTACAGAGATATATGGAGGAAATTGTGCACCCTGAAAAAAAAGCCATGAACAAAGAAATAAAATTAGCACCAGCATGAAGTAAGAACAAAGAAAAGCTACTGTCTTTGGAAAAGATAGTATAAAGAAAACAATCTAGTGTATAGAAAGAAAAAATAAAATCTACAGTAAAAAAGAAACAAAGAACAGCGTTCAGTCCAAGTTAAAAGAAAATACAAAAGTTTGGGGTTTTATGTGTTAGTTCTGACCTTGGTTTTTCTTTGGTTATGAGCTTAAATTCTCTTTTTGGCTTAAATATTTTGGAAAGTTTGTTGGCTTTTGGGCTAATTTTAAGTTTTGACCATATGTTTTCATAGGGGTAGGTTCTTAACTTTTTCCATTAAATAAAAATTACAGATGGCTCAAATTAAAAATACCTTTTTTTTTTTCTTTTTCAAATTGCCCACATTATAACAAAAACATCTGACATAGAGAAGGGTGACCTGGCTTTGTGTTCAGTGGTTTTCACTAAAAGTAGCTTCTCTCACTTCACAAGTGAATTCCTTTAAGAGGAGGTGCCGGAACAAATTCCTACAGTGAGATAATTGAGTGCAGTCTGAGGAGACCAGATCATCAGTATCTCCCTCTGTCGCAACAAAGGAGTCAAAGATTTTGTCTCACAGTTTTAGAAACCTGTCTTCATGCGAAATGTTTCTGATGTTTGAACTATAGCTATTTTTCCCATTATAATAAGTTTAATATGACCTTACTCTATCTGTGTACACAGGGAAGTACTGCTATGTTTGACACTAGTTACCATAGTGGAAATAATATACATCCCCATTATCATTATCACAAATGGTTTATTGGCTGGATTTACACAGGTTAGCTTGTTGAACCCCACCTATGTTTTCTCCAACTTTATAGTCCTGGGAATTCTTTGCAGTGAGACGCATACTTTTCACATCATCTGACTTCACCTCCAACCAGATCTTCTTTTGCCTCCCTCAGGGCATCATATCCTCCATCACCAATCTGTGAGCATCTCTCCACCAAATTATCCTCTTTTTGCTTCACAGGCACAAACCCCCCAACTCAGCACAAAACCTATCACCTCCACACAAAGTCTCTCTCTCTCTCTTGACTTAGCATGCATCTTCCCACAGTTTCTTAAATGGGTCACAATGAGTCATGACTCACCATTGTATTTAATGGGTATGGGTCACATACTGTATGGTTCGTGAAGTGTTTGGCTATGGGTGGTTGCAGGTTTTAAGCAATCGACATTGCTCGACTATGACTGTTGGCAGTGATTCTTCAAGTGGACCCCGCCCCCTCACCCCAACCAACGATCTGATAGTCGAAAAAGACTGTGTCTCGAAAATACTAACAAGGGAAAGTTTGGGTGGCAAATTTAAAAAGGGTTTAAGAACCCCCTCCATATTCCTCTGACTGTGTGACACTCCCTACTATTCCTCACCTTGGCAACCACTTCTTCGCATTTCTATGTACACTTGGAATGTAACCTAAATAGCAGAACTTCCTTAATCTCTCTAAGAAACTCTATTAATGATATCTAAACTAACACTTACTACATCAGTAGTCTGCATCTCCTCACATACTTTCTATGAATTTTGCACTTGCTGCCTCCAGACTACCCTGTACACTGCTACATCTTTTATGCACTCACTTCTGACAACATGTGCATTGGACTGAGTTTCTCCCGACTCACAAACCAGGCTACCTCTGCCTGTTGTTTAACTGTGTTCTCCAAGTTGCTGTTTGACATAGACAAGTAGGGTAGTCATGGTATACTATGAAATCTACCCCATGCATGTTTTCGTCTATAATAAAGGTCTGTTGCATCAAACATTTTTAAAGCTAGATGACCTTCCTGATGCCATTTTCCTTTAGTCACCTTTTATGACATGTAAGAAGGATGGTGACTGTATTCTAACCCCAAGTCAAACAAATAAGAGAAAATAGTAATAGCAATAATAATAGTGGACACAATATACAGTGAATAATTTTGATCAAACTTTGTAGTTCCTAAGAGGAACCTGGTAGCTACTATCTGAGTTTTAGATTATTTAAAAGGTAAAAGTTCAATCAGGGAATTCATTATAGATTTCAAAATCTTTCCAGCAGAAGGTAGTAGAAATTAGGCTTTTGCAAGCTGGACTGAAGTACATCTTCACCAAATCCTAAACTTTTTTGTACTTGTGAAAACTGTTTGTATTTTATAATGATTGATTTTGTATTGCTTTACTTACAGCTGCATGAACATTGGTCAGCCAAAAAATTCTGATCATCTTCCTAACATGCTGTTTCTCTTCTATGGACCACCAAAACACCTCTAACATGAACTCTAGAAGACCCCCCGAAGGTACCCTGTCGTATCTGCCCTCATTATGTTAGCAGCGGATCTTTAAACTCCCATAAGTTGTGAGGTGGAGCAGGTGACCTTCATCCCTTGATCCATGGCTCAGTCCCGTCCATCATGCATCCATTGTGGGTACTTCTGACAGTGGACGGGGGTCAGCATGAGAATTCTGGCTGGCAGTCCCATATGCAGCAAGGTTTGATGCACTGTGTCTTGTGACACACAATTCTCATGAGCATCTTTTTATCACAATTTGTGCCACAGAAGCCGTTCCACTGCTATATACCAGACAGGATTTTATATTGACGAGTCTTGGACATCCAACACCCTATCAGAGGATCATGGTGCTCCACTCTTCAGACCACTGTTGATAGGTACTCTTAATGGCTGACCATGAACACTCAACAATCCTTTCCATTTCAGAAATTCTCTGATCCAGATGTCTGTACATAAGGATTTGGCCATTATGAAAGTCATTCAGGTCTTTACACTTAATCCATATCTTCTGCATTCAACAACTGAACTATGAGTACCTATTATCAGTTCATCATCTAAAATATCCATGACATATACAACATCATTTGCGTCATATCTGAGTGGTCATAATATTCTAGCTCATAACTGTAAGTGATGAGTCTTTATTAAAGTTTTATTTTTCCTTTCTTATAGCTCCACAATGAAAAGTACATCTGATAGGAGTCAGTAGGAGGAATTCTCTTAGCATCATCAACCCCTAACCAAGTATGTTTATAATGGGGGTCGTGGAGTATGAAATGTGAAGTATGACAAGCTTTAAAAAAATTGGGGGTGTGCTCCCCTCGACTTTCTCGTATACTAAGATAGAGGAAAAAGTTATCAGTACCACTTCCAGTTGCGCATTATTTTTCAAATATCATCTCTCTTTGTTTCTCATCATAACTAATTGATAATATCAATACACAATCATTTATCTCTACTTATAATCAAACTTTATATTCAAATGATATTTTCACACTTAGAGAGGTCGAAAACAGTGGTGGAATTTTTTCATGATTGCATATGCATTACCTAGATTCCGTACAAAGTAAAAAGAGTTATAGTCACTTAAAAACATAAAAAAAGTGTTAGTATTATACAGAATTTGTTGCAATAAATTGCTCTAGGTAAAGCTGCATTTAGCTAATTTTAATTATGATAATGATGGCAGAAATAAAAAAAAAAATTTAATTAAATGTATTACCTGGAACACAACAGGGATGTAACAACTTATTGTTACCATTACTTCTTTATATTTACATGGTATATTCAATATTTACACATTATTGTGAAGATGTCTCTCTATTATTAAGAAAAATCTTATTAAGAAAAAAAAAGGGAGGTGAGGGAGATGAGACGCGATCTTCTCGGAAGACAATTTGACGTCCTGCGAGAGACACTTTAACGTCACGTGAGACAAGGCAGTGAGACAGAAGGACAGCTGCTGTACAGGCTTTTAAATGATCGACGTGCAGCGCCACAAGCAGAACACACACCTCGGCAGAAGCAGCACAAAGCCAGTAGCTGATCCATCCCCTTCTTCTTAGCATGTGTTCAGCTCCCCCCCTTCACAACGTGAGTGGGACAGCATCTCCTTAGCTGGCGTTCAACACCCCCCCCCCCCCTTTCACAACACGAGCGGGAGAGATGCAAAGTGGCAGGAGCGTAGCACGCCTCTGAAGGGGGTTGAGCGAAGCAATCGAGACCTGATCATCTCGGAGAGACACTTTGGCGACACACGAGAATAGACATTACAAACTTAGGAAGCAAAACCCATGAGAGGGTGACTTTTGCACGTCATGCCCTACTTACAAACCATGTAAAACAAGTTCACGGACATCTAACATAGCAGTTGTTAGAATGCTTTTGGCAGACACACTTCATGTGTTCCCAGCTCTTAAAACAAGCATAAGCATAAGCAGAACACACAGTTCGCCAGCAGCAGCTGCAGCAAGCCAGCAGATGATCTGAGCGCATCTCCTTAGCGTGCGTTCAGCCCCCATGCCTCCACCCACCTGTTGCCCTTCACAATGCTAGCGGCAGAGACGTGAAGTAGTAAAAGTCATCGACGCATTAAATGATCGACGCAAAGCCCAACAAGCAGAACACGCAGCTCGCCAGCTGCAGCAGCAAGACAGCAGCTGAACCGACCGCATCACCTTAGCGTGCGTTCAGCCCACCCCTTCACAACGCAAGCAACGTTATATATCACGCGAGAAAAAGATTTATCCACGCCCAGGGCAGGAAATTAAGGACAAAAATTGTTTTTACAAAAGTTTTAAAGTAAAAGTGAAAATAATGCATATGTAACAATTCCCATGAGAATAACAATCTCTTTAAATTGTATATCTGGTAAACCAAACCCGGGGATGGGTGAGTGAAGCAAGCAGGGGGCAGAGCCCCCTAGTATAAATTAAAATAAAAATAATAATATTTATTGAAAGGATGTTTCGTTACATTGAATACAGTTTTTAATATTGTGTACACATTAATATTTCCTTGATACAAAAAATTCAGTTTGTTTGTTTAAATAAAATACTACTTGGATTGAGTAATTTTTCTCAAATTTGATATCTCTTTGCTTTTTATCATTATAAATATCTGTACAAAATTTGAATCATCTATCTGTAATTATAACCATAGTTTACTTGAAAATTCAAGAAAGTAGAGTGCCACAAAAGTTGATAGTATTCCTTATTTTTGATATAAAGCAGGTGTACAAAATCTCATTGACCTAGGTCAGAGTGTTTTCGAGTTATCATGTTTACACACAGATACACTGACAGACATAATTTCAAAAAAGGTATTTTTGTACTCAGGAAGGTCTAAAATGTCAACATTCATCAAAATCTCGAAGTCGAATTTTTTCATGATTCCTATACTCTCTCTATACTATGTATACGAAAAAGTAAAAATGGTGAAAGTAAAATAAAATCATACACACTGAAAACAATCCCTCTATGGTCCACTTTCCCAGCACCAGTAAACTACTTCTTCCTTGAAGATCTCACTATCTCCATATGATCTGGCCTCTTCTCTACACCCTGGCTAAAGTGCAGTCTTTAACCCCATTCCCGTGTCACTTCCAGCCGTGTCATGGAATCACTTCGGGGGGAGGTAGGAGGGGAGGTCCAAAATATTTATAATAAGGTAGAGCTCAACACATTGGCAAATTCTTTGGAACGTCCCCACACTGTTTGTGTGCCCTAAAGGAAAAGATTGCCATGGTGATACCTTTCTGTTTGTGCCATCTTGGGGATGCATGCTTCCCTCTGGCATCCTGGAGGAGTGTTATTTGCTTTGTCCCTTGCCACCTCTGTGTCTCATATTGTGAACTACCAGAGCATCCCATTAAGCCAGAAGTCATATCCTTCCTTGGTGATGCTTTATGCCGGCATAACCAGTGACAGATCCCCATTTTATCTGAGGACTTTGCTCTTCTTTGTCCTTATCAGCTGCCACCTTTTCTAGGTTGTACTTCATTCACAGATCTGGCCACCCTTTACAAAATATACAGTAGTGTACAAATTGTGTTTAAAAAAATACTGATATTATCGCAGATTTGTCTAGTAAGTATTGCAGTACTTTTCCAAAGAGTAAATTAATAATTAAGAGACAATTGGGATTTAAGCAACAAGAGACAAGGATACATTAAAGATTCACTTTCATCTTTCTCAGCGAAAATATTGGTATAGATAGAATTCAATAATTCTGTACCTTTTTCAATGTTTTGATCATTAGTCTTTAAAGTTTTTTATCTGGAACTAACAACCTCTGTAAGGTGACCACTGCTAAAACTTCAAATCACCTTTCATTGAAATTTTAATAATTTATTAATATTAACTTTATGCTTATAAATAACACACATTCATCCTCATTTATATCCATTTAATTACTTATTTATCAAAAAAGAATGCACTATTGAATACGCAATTGGCCATGAGATAATAAATCTCATTTTTTATAAATTATGCAAACATTATTTGTGAAACTGACATGCTACACAGATGCTGTTTCAGATATAGTTGATCACAATGTATTCAGGTCCTCATTATTAGTTCTTTTGAAATCTTTTAGCAATTACAAAAGCTTTAGCAGAATTCATGATAATTTAGAAATCAAGAAAAATTGTACAATCTATAAGTAAATCTCTCCTGTGCAGTATATTGAACATTGTGTTTGAAATTTAACATACAGTATCATTTATGTATAAATTTTGTGATTTGGAAAGCAACAAACATACCACTAAAAACAATAATTGATTTAAAAATATTAAAATATTCATGAAAAAATTCTAGTTGTATGTTATCCTCCTCTTCTGAGCAGCTTTTTCTGTAGAGGGTTGCAGTGACAGTAGGCCAAGCAGATCAGCCCAGATTTCCCAGTCCCCAGTTACAGATTTCAGCTGTATTTCCTGGGGAATACACAGATATTCACAAACCAGCCGAGAAATTTAATCCCAGAATGTCCTGGGTTTGCTGCAGGATCTATATCCTGTGAAATGTGTGCAGAGTAACTCTAGGGGGTGCCGCCCAGGAGGGCATCCTTCTGACGTACTAAACCACCTCAACTGATTCCTCTCATTCTGGAAGAGCAGCGACTCTTGTCTGAGGCTCCCCTGAAACAGTGAGCTTCGTATGTTCATAACATCCAAAACACATAAATGTTTTACTTAATTATTATTAACTAAAACCTTCCCGAAAATGAGAGAAATTTAAGAATGTGAAGAATGTTCAACCATGTTATTTGGAGCTTTAGAACTGAAGACCTGTCTCCCCTCTTATTCATTGGTCAATACAAGAATATGATCTTTGATATTACATAGAACAACATTTAGAGTTATCATTTAGAAAAAAGTCTATTAGTGTCACGGTTAACACTAATTATTTTTTACCAATGTTCCAGTAATTCACACTAATAGCAAGTGTAAGAAAAGTGCAGGAATCTTTGCCTGGTAGCAGTCAGTCATTGTCCAACCCACTATATCCTTATACAGGGTCACGGGGGTCTGCTGGAGCTAATCCCAGCCAACACTGGGTGCAAGGCAGGAACAAATCCCAGGCAGGACACCAGCCCACCACAGGACACACACAACCACACAATTTATAATCGCTAATGCACGTAACCTGCATGTCTTTGTACTGTGGGAGGAAACCCACGCAGACACAAAGGGGAGAACATGCAAACCCCACACAGGGAGGACCTGGGAAGCGAATCCAGGTCTCCTTACTGCGAAGCAGCAGCACTACCACTGCACCACCCAACCTTATTGTCACAATGGGCAAATTGTTCTCTGCAGGAATGTACAATATTGTTCCACAAATACAGAGAATAATCGAAGGAAAAAAATTATACCCATTTTTGCAATCAGAACACATACCTAAGATTCTCACTTATAAGAATATGAAATCATAACAGTACTTTAATTACTTAGAACTCATCAGGGCCTCATAGCCACTAGAATTCAAAATAAGCATAGCACTGGAAATAAAGGAGTTCTTACATTTTTTGCTGTTGAGTCTTGGAATTCTAAAAATGCAGCCTGATAATAACAATTGAAACGTTGAGAACAGATGAGGGTTACTGCCTGACAGCCTCCTGCCAACTTATTTATGATATAGCTTAGTGAGAAAGGACTGCTGTAGAGCATACACTTACTACTAATCTTGATAATATTGTTGAGACAGCTTTTGTTCATAATACTAAGATTTTCAAATTAACATATAAAAACAAATGTAATAACAAATTCAATAAAAGTGGCATTATGGTTTTGTCACAGCCGTTTCTAATATAATGATTTGTACAATATTCAGATCAAAGATAAGCTTGTTATCAATGATTGTTCTCAAATACTAGTAGACCACCATCATTCCATAGTGTGCCCTTCTTTTATGAATTAGTATTATTTAGAGTGGGAAACAATGAGGGCATTGAAAAGTCTATAGCTGCACTTTAGGAATAACCTAATAATGTGTCCAAAAACAGGTACATGTCTGCCCTCCTGATCTCGTAAAACGCTACCAATGGCAGAATTATCTGCATATTTTCAGAAATGTTTCTCCACAGTCATCTGAATACAGAATAAACTGGAGACAGACAGCAGCCTTCAGCTGACAGATGATGGGAGCTCATCAGGGAACCAGCCATCCACACACATTAACTTTTTAGTAAAAAAAAAAAAAAAAGGCTAAGGTCTGTCCAGTGAAGTTAGATTCTGAACAGAAATGTTCAGCGAAAATATGTGGCTACATAGCATTAAAAGCAGATTAAGAATGATTAAATACTATACTGGCATGGATTTTGAAAACTTATTTACACATGCTTTCAATGAATAGCATTTAGTAACATTCTCACTTTCTCTCTAATTTAAATAATTTCATCACCTTGACTGAAAACTATTGAATGCTTGCTTATCTGTCACCAAAACAAAATGCAGAAAGGAGAACTTAATCCTATATTGCACCCAAGGGGGAAAACATAATTAAAAATAGGTTCAAAAAATGTAAAATCAGTTTGAAATGTGTATCGTTTTCTTTTTTTTTAAAGTGCACAAAATTAAAAATTAGTATGGCATTGTCCATAGAGGACTTCCATGTAAATTTCACTTTACTTATACAACAGGAAATCACTGAACAGAAGATTTTACAATATAATACAATTGATTGTACTGTATAATAAATTTATAATCAAGTACATTTACTTTTATTTATTATGCACACAATCAAATGCAGCATGAAATAAACATGAAATTAAATGAAGTGAACAATCTAAATAATATTTTACTTTGAAACTATACAACAAGTCAAATGAAACAAACAAGCTGTTCAGATGGACAGATTGCTTCGGAGTGGCGTAATGCCTCTCTGTATGTTGGGCTTTACAGAATTAAATGTGTGTGTTTGTGTGGTGTCTTTCTCTTCATCTTCCCATATTGTATGTACATTGGTAGGGCAAGCAAGTTGTCAGTTATTTTCACTTCTAAATTTTTTTAAGTGTGTGAGTGCATGTGCATTTGTGCACATGCTTACTTATGCGTATATATATATATAGTTATATAAAGTATGAATTTCAAAATCTAGTTTGTTAATCAATAGGCACGCTCCTATGACTAAACAGAGCAGACTGCAAAAATCCTAGTTAAATTAAACCATTTTTTGTAACAGTTATCAGACCATTTTTGAAATATATGGAGACCAAACTGGACAAAAAACAATAAGCCTGTAACAAGACAAACATGATGCAGTATAGACATATAGGCATCATGCTAAAATCTAATTTTCTCAACCTTTTAAACACCAAAGAATCAGAATTAGAACTTCTCTTGATAGGAATATTTCACCAAATTTTCATTTACATGAAAGTAAACTCTGTGTGCAAATAATGCTGTATGAGTTTAAGACAAAAATGAACATAGAAATTATCTGAAAAAGCAGGCATGAAATAAAAAAAAATGGGTGTATGAATTTAACATCAAAAAGTGAGTTCATAAAATTAAAAATGGATCACATTTTTTATTAAAAACTAAGTGCGTTAAATTATAATTATTAAGAAACAACACCTGAAATAAACATTAAAAAATGTGTCTGAGAAATAAACATCAAAAAATGGGTGCATGAAATTAACATCAGAAAGTGAGTGCATGAAGTATCAAAAAATAATAGTTAACCAAAATTCACAACAAACTGGATTTCAAAATGCAAATGTTGTCTTGAAGATGGAAATGGATACACAGGAGCCCCAATTCCAGGAAATTACCAGTGAAATGTCTTAGCAGTTCCCAATCGGTGGTAAATATACAGTATTTACCCAATGGGGAAATTTGTTTTAAAAAAGCTGAAGTCATAAAGATCTTGATTAGTTCCCAAAGATAACATGACTTATTAATTAACTAAAAATCAAACACTAAAAAACAGTTTCAAATGCAAAACATTTTATATTCAGGATGTTACAAGATCAAAATGAAAATCTAAATATAAGAAAAAAGGGAATGAAAAAAATAATTAACCAATAACACCAAAAGCCAAAGAAATTGCACAATTTTAAATACAAAAAATGAAGGCAAAAGTTAAACAAGAATTATTTCAACTAATGTCAACACATTCAACAGACCACCAAACTTACATAAAAGGAATGAGAAATTAACAATGGCGTTCAGAAACACAGACTAAACCAATGCCATTCCAAAGGCGTGTGCTTAAAGGATCCTTTAAATAGTCCTTAGGTGCTACAAAATGGACCTAATCAATGAGCTAATTAAGAGTCTCACTCCGCCACACCAAACACAATAAAATTGATGTCAACATGCATGTGTTGGAAAACAATGAATATGTTTGGAGAGATGTAGGGCAACAAATGGGGGGGCAAGATTTATTGTTAGAAGGAACAAAAGAAAGGTCATAGACAAACTATCAAAAATGTTTCCTAGTAACACTAAGACTTTACAAAGATATTTGTTTTATGATTTTATTGAACAATTAGGATGCATATAGTTGTGATGTCACAAGGATGACGTGGCATCATCCTACCTAACAATAGTTAACAAAATGACCATGACCATAAATAAATAAACACAATAATGTTGCTGAAACATTCAAAAATACATTAATAACACAAATCAAGTAATTCTGCAGGAAACATTACATAATACGTAACTTTTATGACAGAAACAATCGATATGATTCACTAAAGACTGAGCAGGCCCTATTAACTTAACAGAAAGAACTAAAGTTCAGTCTGGGCTCTATTTTCAGAAAATATAAATGGTGAGTTAGGTCACATCATTGTTATGATTTGGGGCAGATCATTGGTCATCTTTTATATAACCTTTAATAGTATGGACTAAACTGGCCTACTTTCATTTTTATTATTATTAAAAAAGCACTAAAAAATGAAAATAAGTGCACCATAAATAATATAAATATAATGGTATATTAAAATAGTTGTAGGCTTTAAATTTTTCATCATTGAAAACTCTTTGAAAATAACAGCTATATTTGTTTTTATTTAATTCAAGTGTCTATTAAAATTCTCCTTTAAAACAAAATCTGCCCAATTTTCCTCACCTTCCACTTATTTCTATTCTAGAAGAAATGTTGATCAGTCTTAATGACTCAGACAGCATTTCTATGATATATAAAACATTTTAAAGTCCCACAGTACAGTGGGAAAAGGATTTGTTACTCAACATTTCAGAAAAGGAGTAGAAGGCAGCCACACACAGAATTCACTCGAGCTCCATATGCGCAAAGCATACAATTATTCAACTAAAACTCTTTTATCGAGCACATCTGTCTCATTTAAAATTGTCCAAAATGCTTCCAGGGCAAGATCCAACTTGAGAATGTTGCAATCAAGTTCCAGCCTCACTGGGTCACATGTTTTGGGCCTGCAACAAGTTAACATCATTCTGGACCTAAATCTTTAAATGCCTTTCAGACAGCCTTGGTGTCACAATCCCTCCTAACCCATTAACAGCTGTGTTTGGTGTACTCTCAGGTGGGCTTAAAGTGGAGAAGGACAAACAAACTGTAATTGCCTTTACTTCACTATTAGCACGTAGACTTATCTTGCTCAACTGGAAGAATCTTAACCCACCTCTTTTAAGTCAGTAGGCAACTGATGTTATATACTATTTGAAATTGAATAAAAAACAAATTTTCACTTGGAGGATCTTTCAAAACTTTTTTAAAGCCTGTCAGGATGTAATTAATAACATTTTAGGATAAGTATTTATATTAGGAGAAAGGATTCTCTCCCCTGTTTTCTGCTCTCTTTCTCATGGGTGGGGGTTGAATTGAATTTAGTTTTGTCAAGTTTGACTTGCTTGTATGGAATCTTACTTGCTTTTAATAAATTCAATAAAATGGAAAAAAAATAGACTGAATAAGTACTACACTGAAAACTGAAAAGAAAATTTTAGAAGCTGTTGCATCAGGATACTGTTACAGAACAACATACTTAAAATAATATTAAAATCAGGTATTGTATATCAATACTAGATTATTAGTATTTAAAATAGGATAATCAAAATTGTCAGCACAAAAAACATATCAGGAGCTTTTTTGGTGGTGCTAAGTGTATACTAATGGCAATCAATGCAGAAAAACAGACATAGTCAAAGAAGCACTGTATTAAAGAAATCAATATGGAAAGTACAGACACATTCAAATCACTGCTTAAAGAAATCATTTCAGAGCATCATAATCAGTCAGATGAGTAATACATTATATTACCATTAATATATATCATCTAAACAAGTCATACTGCATTAGAAAAAATCAATGCAGAGTACAGGAAGCAGTGTGATTGGTACAATATGGAGCATAAGGACTTATATCAGCATTTTATTAATTGTAATTAAATAAAGAAAATGAGATGCAGCCATATTAGTACTGAATTAAAGAAACTGATATATAATATCAAAGCAAACAGATCAGTCCTATAATCAGATAATGATTGCATAATAACAAAGAAAGTTAGACTATTAGTCCACTGGACAATTTGGAATTAATGCAGAACATCAATCCGGAGGGCCATGATGAATAGCTTGTGGTCTCAGAGAATCATGTTGTAAATCAATAATGTCTTACAGTGACAGGATAAGATGTGTCTTACACAGTTACTTGTCTTAGGGAGAATGCCCTCAACCCTATACACAAAGCATTAAAATACAGAGTCTACTTAATAAATATTAATGCTTAAATGCAGAGAATACAGTTATCCTATCAAAGCATAGCACATTTCTAAACAGGGCTGCAGTTCAGGATTGTCTGACCAGTGGGCTTAATTTGATGCTTTCTCTAATGATGCAGTGCAGAACAAAGTTTATGAAATGATACTGTGAAAATGTACAGTTGTGCAAATCAACAGTTTAGCTAGAAATAAGTTTATTCACTTCCTAAACCTATTGAAGATTATACAGGCAATAGCCGCCATTTTAATAAAAAAAGAAAATCTCTACAAAGAACATACAATAGAACATGGAGTATTCTGGAATTAAGTACCGTCTGTGCTTCTGCAACAGTTCTATTTAAATTTTTCAAGGCAAAGCAGATACAGCGTTAGCTAGCCACACAATGGTGACAGTTGTTTATGTTCTGTATGACTGAACACTGACTTGCCAGAAATTAATGTGTGCAGCTGTACAAATTCATTTAACAGCTTTAAATCTGATTGTGAAAAATTACCTTTCAGGATTCATTCCTTACATTTTTTTTGTTTTTGTTTTTAAACAACGGGAAACATATACTGAAGACCTATGCACCTCTTTTTTAAAGTTTGTTGACTTTCTATAACATACTTTCTGACTGAATCACTTTGATTGCCTTCAGCCTTAATAGTTTCAGTAGTGGTTGGTTCCTTTCATCTTTCAATGTTTGACATCCATTTTTGCATAATTGAGTTGTAAACATGAGAACTGGAAGCTTCAATCAATCCTTGTCAGCAGTCATCAGGATTTGTAATCAAAAAAGGTGGAGAAACATAAAATCACAGATTTTGTCACTAATTTAAGAAAATAATGTTTGCTGATTGTATTAATTGGAGATCACTTCATCCATGCTTGTGTAATGGGCTAGAATTCAGTATTCTAAAGAAAATGACATTTTGATGTGTAATGGGCTATAAACCAGTGTTTTAAAGAAAAGGCAGAATTTCTGGAAAATTCTGCTACAGGTTATTGCTGGTGGCTATCTACAGGACATAAATATTTACCTGTCTTGCTAAAGAGTCACCTGCTTTGAATAGTCAGACTGCTTTGATTTAGTATCTTATCTACACACAATGTGGGGATCCAGAACTGTCTGCTTCCTTGGAAAATTAATGAGTTCTGGGGACATTGGTTTCTAATCAAGTACTCAAAGTAAATGTGTTTACACTATTTGTTATACAGAGTAAATTGGCTTGAACCATTGTTTTCACTGATTACCATGTTCATCTACTGTATGCAGAAATTGAAGCATATATATATTTCTGGGAAAAGGAGAATAAAAGTAGAAGAGAACAGAGAAATATGGTCTGAGACTCAGGACTGCTGTCTGTTTCTTTTATGCTTTACACCATATCGCTGTGGCTACACCCTGTAGCAACAGTGGCTTGTACCTGGCCCAGGTTCCCCTAGGTCTGAGGTCAGTAACATTTACATATACTTAAACTGATCATTCCAATTCAATGTTCATCCTATGCTTGCAGCACCGGACACCAAGTAGATACCAACCATGGATGGCATGTACACACTCATTTCAGGCTAATTTAAAGTTGTGACTTTGCATTTTCAGGATGTGAGAGGAAAATGCCTTACAGACCCTGGGAGAATGTACAAAGTCCACACAGATGGAGACTGTTTCCTAGAATTGTGAAGCAGCAGCACTAACCATTGTGCTACCATGCCATCCAGAAGCATTCTACTTCTGTGAAATATCTAAAATTTCAGAAGAAGTTGTCCTCAAGAGCTGCGCTGGCAAAAGTCAGGACTCACTGATCTTTTAGAATTTGATGGCAGTGACACAGTGATGGCAGCATCAATTTTGTGAAGGAGGTTACGTTCATGAGTGATTTGGCTTAATGCTGAGCCCCAAATCATCTCATTAGTTCACAAATCCCAGAATCCCCTAAAAATGTGCTACCGTGTACAAGATAGTAGGTAATAGTGTACAAAGTGATTGGTGGAGTGATTACTGGATTACTGATTCATTTTTTTGTTATGTAAAATCTAAATGCACTTGTGACCCTCAATCAGAGAATGAGATTACACAAGAAACCTAAAGTCATTTATTTATTTAAATACAGTAATCCCTTCTCCATCGCGGGGGTTGCGTTCCAGAGCCACCTGCGAAATAAGAAAATCCGCGAAGTAGAAACCATATGTTTATGTCATGCTTGGGTCACAGATTTGCGCAGAAACACAGGAGGTTGTAGAGAGACAGGAACGTTATTCAAACACTGCAAACAAACATTTGTCTCTTTTTCAAAAGTTTAAACTGTGCTCCATGACAAGACAGAGATGACAGTTCCGTCTCACAATTAAAAGAATGCAAACATATCTTCCTCTTCAAAGGAGTGCGCGTCAGGACCAGATAATGTCAGAGAGATAGAGAAAAGCAAACAAATCAATAGGGCTGTTTGGCTTTTAAGTATGCGAAGCACCGCGGCACAAAGCTGTTGAAGGTGGCAGCTCACACCCCCTCCGTCAGGAGCAGAGAGAGAGAGAGAGAGAGAGAGACAGAGAAAAACAAACAAGCAAAAATCAATACGTGCCCTTCGAGCTTTTAAGTATGCGAAGCACCGTGCAGCATGTCGCTTCAGGAAGCAGCTGCACAGAAGGTAGCAACGTGAAGATAATCTTTCAGCATTTTTAGACGAGCGTCCGTATCGTCTAGGTGTGCGAACAGCCCCCCTGCTCAATCCCCCTACGTCAGGATCAGAGAAAGTCAGCGCAAGAGAGAGAGAGAGAGAAAAATAAGTTGGGTAGCTTCTCAGCCATCTGCCAATAGCGTCCCTTGTATGAAATGAACTGGGCAAACCAAACGAGGAAGCATGTACCAGAAATTAAAAGACCCATTGTCCGCAGAAATCCGCGAACCAGCAAAAAATCCGCGATATATATTTAAATATGCTTACATATAAAATCCGCGATAGAGTGAAGCCGCGAAAGGCAAAGCGCAATATAGCGAGGGATCACTGTATAAAGAAAAAGAGCTAAAAAAGGGCACAATACTGAACAGAAAGTAAACAATGATGACATGACGTAAAGCTTTTTACAATTCACTTTATTTACATTGCATAATCCACTCATTTTAAATGTGTTGCACTTTTTGCAACTGTAGTTCCTGATTATTTTAAGCAGAAAAGTTGTTAATCTTTTGTTTCCCTGTCCTTTGTTGCCATCTGGCCATATTGTTTTTGCTACATCTACTTTTAGAACAGCATTAGTTATATTTAACCATAGTTAATGGATCTCTATATTTTTGTTTAATTAACTATATTCCTTGTGTATACATTTTGAATCGTCATTTATATTTCTGTTCATCTTTTATACAAAATATGCTCAAATGAATTGGCCTGAATCAACCTGAAGAAAATATGTATAAACAGGAATGTGCACCGGAGATTCAGAATGCACAATAGAGAACAAATTAATAAGTCAAATGTATAGCTAACTGACTTGAAGTTTTACATGATGGAGACTGTCAGATCATTGTATCTACAGACAGTCACTTTACAAGCAGCCATATAAAATTATATTGACATGATTTACATGCAGTATTTGTATAATGACTTTTTTCTGCTTTACATACTTCATCATAATTTGATGGCACACCTCATGCAATAGGTGTTGTAAATAAATGAGAGGAAGACAGAAAAAGGGTTGGCATCCCATAGGATGCCCAGTTTAACGTCCAGGTATTTCAAAGAAAATTCAAAAAGAAAAAAAAGAATTCAGTTTGCCAGCCAGACACGCTAATTCTTGGAAGAGTCTGGTGCTTCTTCCAGCAGGTCTGACCTCCATGGAGGCAGATTCATCAATGAATGCAGACTTCCGGTGGGCTGTGGGTTTATAAGGGATTGGCACTCAAAGGGGCTTGCCAAGGCATCGCATAAGTGCTGTCATTGTAAGGGTAGAAATGGAAAGAATGATTAACACTAGAATTACCGAAGCCAACAAAAAGACTTGTTATCCCAGCCCATCTTAAATCCCTTTGCACGTCTCCATCAGTGTCTTTTGTTTTGTAAATGTGTCGGTCAGCACAAGCAGCAAGCAGCAAGCAGCCTGCTGTCCCATCCCCGCAACATGTAAATCAAATGTTTTTTTTTTCTTTGGTTATATTATTTTATAAAAGTGCATGTGTTTATTTGATATTTGGACTAAAGTCTTCACACATTATACACTTCATGTCATTATTAGTACAACATGGAAAAAGTTTCTGCTTTAGGTATGTGTTCAGCATTTCCTTTCGTCCTACACTTACCCAGAACTTTGTAGACACAGAACACACATGAAATGCATGTATTCCAAATAATGATATACTGTATTATTTACCCTATACAACTCCAGGAATCTCACACGCAGATAAGGAGCCTTGGCTTGAGCTTGGAGAGTTGTGCTCCGTCAAGGAGGAGTGGGAGGGGTGGGACAGCAGGCTGCTTCCTGCTTGTGCTGATTCACACATTTACAAAGCAAGACGCTTTCAATGGCATGTCTGACAGAAGAGTATCACAGAGTGTTCTGTAGTACTAGGGTGTTGTACCGTGTTAGCCATTATGAATGTAGAGAAAAGCCAAGCAAAATGACACCTTTTATTGGCTAACTAAAAAGATTACAATATGCAAGCTTTCGAGGCAACTGAGGCCCCTTCTTCAGGCAACCTGCTGTCACACTTGTGTGCATTGCGGCATCTTAAAAGCTCAGATAATGGTAATTTCCTGCCAGAACATCAGAGGGCGTTGTTGACTAATACTTTATCTCTATCGCTGCAGACTGGAGGATTGACAACTTTAACATCCTTGACATCACTTCCAGCATCAGACCTCTCTGGACCCAACTCCTCATGCCAGATGTCATTATCACTGGAAGCACTGCTATCTTGAGACATTCTGTTTGGAGACTCGCATCAACAACAACATTTTCTTTTCTTTTAACACATTTATAACTCACGTTTTCTTTATATTATATGGGGAGTGCCCCAACTCTTCACAGTTGAGTGAGTTCTTTCTTACAATGCACACACATGTATATCTAAATCAGTAAGATAAGAGAGAACATTTTGACACATCCTGATAATCTTTGCATTAAACATTAGAGATAAATACATTTTAGTATATGTCCTTTCCTCAAACAATTTTTAAGCTCTTATATGTTGCAAAAGAGATAAATTAGGACCACTTTTCAGAACAGAACTGTAAGTTCTAAATCCTTTTTGCATACAAAGAGTATTGTACAACCTAGTCTGGCCCAACAGACATTTTAAACTCTTATTATATTCTTTCTTTTTCTTTTGCAACCAGAACATCCTTTATACATGAACTAAAAGTGATAATTCTGTGTGTAGTCATGGAAACTTTACAATGTATATCTTAAAGTAATTTTTTCATGGTCATGGTGTTAATGCATATGAAGAGAGAGCTCACTTCTGTTAACATTTTTCCTGCAGTTTGTCTGGTTGGAAAAGGATTGACAAGGCAAAAGGCCTGAAGCTCTCTTAGGAAGGGCCTTTGGGGTATTTCCCTTATGTATAGAGCCAGGACTTATTAGCTATAAAAAGATGAATTTCATTTTAAGGAATTTCATAAATTGGAAAAACCACACACAAATTAATCTTCACTTCCTCAATTTGTAGTTTGAATATGTCGATTTTTCAGCAAATAACATGAGGACTCCAAACGACTTTACTGGTGAGACCAGATCACCTATTCCTGCCTATAAAATGCCTCATCTGAATGGACTTAATCCAAACTCCACTCAGGAGTAGTGATGTCAGGGTAGCACTGCCTCCTAGTGCTTCACCATAAAGAACAGGGAACAAAAGCACACTTAAGGGGATAGAATACAATGACTTACAATTCAAACCAACAGAAATAACAACAAAAATGTATTTCTTGCTTAGCCCAGAATCGCACAAGGAATGCATTAATGTGCTTTAACAGGCCCTGATTTTAGACTGCTATTCCCCACCTTTGGCTCCCTAAGAAAACAAGAACACCCTGTAAAAAAATAAATAAATAAAAAACCTTGTAGGGAAAAAAAATTGAAGAAATCTTGGGAAAGGCAATTCAGGGTGAGACCCCCATATTGGTAATTTGGGGGTGATATGGGCGTCAAAAAATTATTTATATACAAAACATAAATCAAGACACAATTAATCCTCTTCACATTGTTAGATGGTCAATCTATTATTGTCACCTAAGAAATACAATAGTATAAACTGCTTTGTTCTTGCACAGTGCTTCTCACCAAGGGCAGGCACAGAGTAACGTGACAACTCTCAAAGCAAGAACATATGCCATTCACTAAATACAGAACTATCACATATGAGGATACAGATTTGTTCAAATACATCAAAATCAAAGTAGAAACTGATTAACAAAACTAATAAACAAGTGGGCGACACGGTGGCGCAGTGGGTAGCGCTGCTGCCTTGCAGTTGGAAGATCTGGGGACCTGGGTTCGCTTCCCGGGTACTCCCTGCGTGGAGTTTGCATGTTCTCCCCGTGTCTGCGTGGGTTTCCTCCGGGCGCTCCGGTTTCCTCTCACAGTCCAAAGACATGCAGGTTAGGTGGATTGGTGATTCTAAATTGGCCCTAGTTTGTACGTGGTGTGTGGGTGTGTTTGTGTGTGTCCTGCGGTGGGTTGGCACCCTGCCCAGGATTGGTTCCTGCCTTGTGCCCTGGGATTGGCTCCAGCAGACCCCCGTGACCCTGTGTTTGGATTCAGCGGGTTGGAAAATGGATGGATGGATGGATGGACTAACAACAGAGATGCAGTATGCACTGCTATTCAGCAGCTCTACTCAAGGTAGGCTAAACTGATGTAGGGAATCTTCAGCCTGAATTGAAAACCTGAATCTTAAGGGACACAACTTATAGTAGCAGGCAGAACATTCCACAGCTTCAGGGCCCTGTAACTAAAAGCTTGACCTCTCACTGTTATTTTATTAATCCTTGTAATCAAAAGCAGATCTGCATTTTGACATTTTAATGTAACGCTCTGGTTTGTAAGTAATGATAACTTCAGTTAAGTAAGTGGGGACTTGGCCATTTAAGTAAGGTTTTATATGTTAAAAGGAAGATTTTGAAATCTACCCTAAATTTAACTGGGAGCCAGTGTAAGGACTTAAGTGTTAGTAAGTAACATAATAACTCAAAAATAACAGAAACAACAGTAAAACTTAAAATATACATACATTAACATTAATACATAAAAGAGGAATCCCAAGCAGGATAGCTCCTTTTAATAGCTTCTCTAGCAGTAAGCTTTAGTAAAGACAAGCACAGTGCATAAGAGTATTGTCTCTTGGCTGAGACCTTCCTTGGTCATCATCTAGTTAGGTAATTGACCACCAGGTTTGTGCACAGTTGAGTTTTTAAGCTGGAATGATGGAAGGGGTATAGTCAGTTGTTCTCTTCCAGAAAATGACTCTTGTCTTTGAGGGTGAAAAAGTGCTTGCTGTCCATCCTCATTTTACTCAGTAAACCATTCCTGGGCAAAGACACAGCAGGTCAATGTTATATTATTTATAACATAACAATAATAGAAGATGTATACATGTACAGACACACAACAATAAATGAAAACTTAAATCTAAGTTAGCTTGGTATTCTTTCATTCTCTTATAAATGGGACATCAACAAATTACTTATATTTTTCTCTGTAAATTCTTGTCTAAAGAATTGTCCAAGTAAATACTAATCATTCAGGAGTTTAAATAGTTTGGTATTCTGGTGTAGTAGCTGGTTAAATAGATTAATCTTTTCGAGGTATAAGTTTCTCAGTGCCTTTATACTTTGATACAGTTGTGTGTTAATTTTTCTCACTGCTTGTTTGGAATCACCCCCCTTTTCCCTCCACAGCCCCTCTAGGAAGTGGTGTGTACAGTATATAGGGCACATAGTGTTTGAAGCTCCTACAAAGCTGTTGTTGGCAACAACAATTCAAACGGAAGGAGGTCTGTCAATCCTTTTTAGCTTTCCTGTTAAATTTAGAAGGTGAAACTTAACTAATACAGGATTATCAAAGACTACTGGCCAAAAAAATGTGTGCTAATTCAGGCACAAATTCAAGAATCCTTCTTGTTCCCCAGACACGCCAGTCATTTAAATAGCCCTCACAGAGATAAACTTATAAGAAATTTGCAGTTTTTGCATCCATCGCTGTCCTTTATTGCAGTACCAAAGCTCAACTTGGTTACCCCTTGAAGTAGTAGGGTTGCTCCAGCATTTTGTTGTGGGCACACCCTGGACAAAGTAGGTTCTGTTGTGATGTAGAAACTGAATTTAGGATTATCTTACGCATGGAGTATGCCGCTAGTAGTCATGCTTACTGTAAAGGAAGAACTGGAAGGTTTGCCTTTGGTTTCTTGGTGACATATAGACTCAATAATTACTATACAAAGTTTTGTCAAAGGTTGGCTAATGGTTGAATAATTTTTCTCACTGAATATGGCAAGTAATGCAGTACAACAAACAGACTTCTCCAAGTTGGGATATAGTAGCAAATGTGCCGTTTGACTGTGATTGATACTGCCTTATCAGATGGAAAGATCGAGATGCAGCATTCAGAGAGACAACTCTGTAGCAGTGTTACAAAAATGTATCCACTGACTTGCTACATTTCAATCAAAGTCAGCTGAATTCTCATTTGCTATTACAAAGAATAGAGAACAATGCCACTTGTCCTACTGATCTACTGTTGAAAGTTAAAACCAATTGTTATACATTTTCAGCGTTCTTGTTAGTTTTTTCGTTGATAGAATACAATTTTTCTGAAGCACTGATATTTTTTTTCTTGTTTCCTAAACTATTCTGGTTTTGCTTTCACTTTCATTTGATAGTGTCATTTTGTTTTTATAAAACATTAAATCTACTCTCTAGATATAAAATCCTAAGCCTAAAAATGCAATGATTTTGTGCAATGATTTTATGTCATGTTTTTTGTCACACTTTAAATCGGGCTTATTTTAAAACCTACATATATATGTTTGGTATCATTCTTTTCAGGATTTATTGAACTTTAATGTGATGTTGTTAGATTTTCAGATTCGTATTCTGTTTTTAAATTGTAAACTAAAATATCAAGAACTCACGTCCTGCAAGACGAGACTTTGTGCCAACAGATTTAATCACACCCGGTGCCAGAAATAAAAGACAAAGAGTAGATGACAAAGACAGCTGCTGTACATGCTTTCAAATGTTTGAAGCACCACACGAGATGCAGATCACGTGGCACGGAAGGAGCAACAAGCCAGCAGCAAAAAGGAAGTAAAAAAAAACTGTATTTGTTTCCCATTGTATCACCGTTTAAGAGGGGGTTTCAGAGGAGCAACCACATCTCTTTGGGGTGCATTCAGCCCCCCTCTTCACAACACAAGTTGCGCAGGCCAGTGGGATTGGCGAGCAAAGCGAGTAGGGGGTAAGCCCCCTAGTTTAACATTAAATTTTTGTTTTACCGGGAATTTTTCTATGGACATCACTATTTCCTTCCTGGTCGCTAGGAGGCAGTCATCAAGAACATGCTCCTGGAAGTTGCATTGCATGACATCATTATTTAAAATAGCAGCATATCTTAGTAAGCATTCAAGACTGTGGATAAAAAGTAAAAACTACTTTTCTCACTTTGTGGTATAATTTAGGGCTTTCTGATTCATCAACAATATTTTGACCATAAGTTTTGATTAGAGAATTAGAGTGCTGATGTTTGGTTTTGTTCAGACTTTTGTCAATGATTTTCATTCCTAGACTTTGAGTTTTCTTTAGGATTTTGGTGCTCTTTCTCTCTTGCATTCATTTTAACTCATAAGTTCATGTTCTGGTCCTTTATTTCAGCATCACAATTCTGCTTTATTCCGTTATGGCAGAACACCAATACTACAATGCTGGAGAGTGTGAAAAGACAGGGATTGCAGGAGAGCAATGGGCTCTGTCAGCGTGAATGGTGCTCCACAGCAAATGGAGGCATAGTTCGTGACAGCCTGAGAAGAATTATCCTAGAATGAAAGGGGGCAATAGGTAAGCCTAGCAAAGGATTAGTGGACTTTTTGAAAAAGTAGAAGGCAAGCAACCTAAAAAAATGTCTAACACATTAAAAAAGGAAGCATGACACTTTGAAGCATTGATTTCCCGGACATCTTCCCAAAATAGTATGCAGTGGAAGTCTACGGCTGCTAATGTTGGTCTTTCTCTCACTACGGAGGGTCACTGTTTCAGCTGACCCCAACCCTACACCATTTTCTTGACACCTCTGTGACTCTTAAAAATTAATCAATCATATTTACAGCTTTAAAAAATAGTAACTGAACTTGTATAGATGAGGGTTGCTACCTAGTTTGAAAATTTTTAAATGAGTGACTAAATGGTTAATTTAATTTAAAACAAGCACCACTGGTCATAATTTTACTGTCTCCAAATTCTGGAACATCATGGGGCCCAAAGAATTGAAATTATATGCTGCTCAGTTCAGTTATATAAAATAATTTATGTCTGTATATTTCATTCCATGTTGATATAAAGTGTTTTTGATGTTGCACATCATGAAAGGTGCCATATAAAATAACGATTGTTTACCTTCTGTAACTCCATTGCTTATCACAGTATACACCTTGTAGCAGATAATTCCTGTTGCCTATCTCTTATACAACATCTTATTCTTTTAAGTTTTTCCTTTTTTCTCTAATCAGCTTTTGGTCAGAGTTTTCTTTTTTGTGTATGCTTCCTGATAAAATGGTAATTGTTTTTCAGATATAACATGCTTTCTCTTTGTTATCTGATCTCTCTTACCTACAAAACAAAAAAGTGACTTATGAAGAAAATGTCTGTTATAACAGTATGTTTAAATTTGATTAGTTCTGTCTTCCACACAAAGAAGATGAGATTATGATGAACTACACTATTTCAAGTGTTTTTTAATGCAGTCAGAGTTAGCACAGTAATATATTACTGCCTCAAAGCTAAGCTAAGAATCCAGTTTTAGAATGGATGAAATTAATTGTGCAACTTGTCTGCTGCAAGAGGAGACCTCAGATTTAGAGGTGTAATTCTCAATCTCAAAATCTGTAGTCATGATCGTCTACTAGGAATGAGTGAATTGTTCTCTTTAGAAAAAAAAAGGTGAGTTGCTGTCCCAAATGGAGTACTTCACATAGCTTGGGGACGTTTTAATAAGTGTGGGTTGAGGTGATAGACCAAGGAACTGGAAGACTGTATCAGATGATGGTGTTGAAATGGGAGCTAAATACTTTGATGTATCTTTCAGTTTAACTGTCTATATCTCCATCTTCACATATGGTCATAAGCTCTGGGTGATATCTGAGGAAATAAGATCATGAGCACAAGCAGTTTATTGAGTATCCTGTGATTATTGGCCATGAGAGGGTAAATTCAATGATAGGGGAATGTCTTGGGTCAGAAAAGATTCTTCTCAGGATTAAAAGGAACCCGTTAAGGTGTTTTGCCATACAGACAGGATGCCCCCCAGGGCACCTCCTTTAGAAGAAGACCCATGGGAAGAGCCAGAACATTATCTTTATGCTGGTCTGGGCGTTATAAACCTGTTTAAAGTAATGTGTATTTTATGTTGCATTGCTATTTTTGGTAATTCTGATTTATTATCATTCATATCTATATGTTATTTTTGTATGTTATATGAGATGTGGTGTACTGTCCCTTCAAATGTAGTTATGTTCCTTGTTCTTTGTGGGTGAAGCCCCATCATGTCACTCCTGATCCCTCCCTAAGGCTGTTTATGTGGGCTAACCTTAGAGGCTGAGAATTATTCATTTGTAGGACTTTTTGTGTGTACTGTTTTCTGTGTTAGATTTTCTAGTTTTCTGGATATATTGTACTCTCTTTATAGGATTCTGATTTTTGGATTCAATTTTGAGACTTACTTAGATTTGACTTTTAGACAACTCCTTTGTGCCTCTTTTTGTAGTTTTGACATTTTCTTTATATTTTTCTAGTCTGTGCAAAATAAATCCCAGACTTATACAAGATTCTTTGTCTGCCCTTAACATACCCCAAGGGTTTATGTTTATACCTTCTCTTGCAGGGCTTTTATTATATTTTTGGTAGTTGTTTTGCCAGTTCATCATTTTTGGGTATATTCCAGTTGAAGCCAGCAGGTAGCCTTAGGGGCATGACTGATGTCAGGTGAGCCTCTGCTGGGCAGACCAGGTAGGATTCTGGCCTGCTCCCTGGCTTGTTTTTGGAGGCTTCCCAATGTTCTATAGAAATACTATTTAAAGCGGTTGTGCATTACATTTATTTTAAATTGGACTAGTATAGTGTCTAGTTACATGACTAGTACAGTATAAAGTCCAACCATTTATATAACCCAGCCATAGGGGATGCAGAAACCAGTGTGTTTCTTCTTGCTGGTCCGAAACCTGGATAAATGGGGAGGGATACATCAGGAAGGGCATCCGGTGTAAAATTTTGCCAGATCAATATGCAGATAACAATACAGATTTCCATACCATATCGGTCAAGGAGTTAACAATGGCTGCCACCAGTACTGTTAGCCAACAGGGTGTTGGTGGTAATTGGGCTACTGTTGGCCTAAGAAGAAGAGGGGGAAGTTGTGTCCGGAGGCAGGGTGAGAAAGGGAAGGTAAAGAGAGTGGAAGTGAGGGTAGGAACTTTGAATGTTGGCAGTATGGCTGGTAAAGGGAGAGAGTTAGCTGTTATGATGGAGAGAAGGAAGGTTGCTATGTTGTGTGTGCAAGAGACCAGATGGAAGGGTAGTACGGCCAGGTGTATTGGAGGCGGGTTCAAATGGTTCTACCATGGTGTGAATGGGAGCAGAAATGGTTATCCTAAAGGAGCAGCATGTCAAGAGTGTTGGACAATGTGATAATTATGAAGCTGGAAAATGAAGGTGTGATGATGAATGTTGTTATGCCCTGCGAGTTGGGTGTTCAATGGATGAGAAAGAATATTTCTGGAGTGAGTTGGATGAAGTGATGGAGAGTGTACCCAAGGGAGAGAGAATGGTGATTGGAGCGGATTTCAATGTAAATGTTGGTGAAGGGAACAGAGGGAATGAGGAGATGATGAGGAGGTACGGTGTCAAGGAGAGGAATGAAGATCAGATGATAGTGGATTTTGTGAAAAGGTTGGATATGGCTGTGGTTAATACATATTTTAAGCAGAGGGAGAAACACAGAGTGGTGTACAAGAGTGGAGGAAAATGCACACAGGTAGATTATGTCCTATGCGGGAGGATCAGTCTGAAGGAGAGTGGAGACTGCAAAGTGATGGCAAGGGAAAGCGTAGTTTGGCAGCAATGGATGGTGGTCTGTAGGATGACATTGGATATTAAGAAGAAGAGTGGAGTGAGGGCAGAACCAAAACCAAATGGTGGAAGTTGAAAAATGAAGACTGTAAATTTGAGTGCAGGAAGGAGGTAAGACAGGCACTGGGTGGCAGTGAAGAGTTATTAGGTAGCTGGGCAACTACAGCAGAAGTAGTAAGGGTAACAGCTAGAAGGTGTGACATCTGGATATAGTAAACAGGATAAAGTTGGTGGTGGAATGGGGAAGCACAGCAGAGTATACAGAGGAAGAGGTTGGTGAAGAAGTGGGACAGTCGGGGAGAAAGTAGACAGGAGTACAAGGAGATAAGGTTTAAGGTGGAGAGAGAGGTGGCAAAGGCTAAAGAATAGGCATATGATGAGTTGTTTGAGAAGTTGGAGACTAAGGTGGGAGAAAAGGATCTGTACAGATTAGCTACACAAAGGGACTGAGCTGGGAAAGATGTGCAGCAGTTTGGGGTAATAAAGAATACAAATGGAAATGTACTCAAAAGTGAGGAGAGTGTGTTGAGCAGAAGGAAAAAATATTTTAAGAGGCTAATTAATGAAGAGAATGAGAGAAAGGGAAGGTTGGATGATGTGGAGATAGTGAATCAGGAAGTGCAATGGATTAGCAAGGAGGAAGTAAGGACAGCTATAAAGAGGATGAAAATGGAGAGGCAGTTCATCCAGATGACATACCTGTGGAAGCATGGAGGTGTTTAGGAGAGATGGCAGTGGAGTTTTTAACCATTGTTTAATGCAATCTTGGAAAGTGAGAAAATAAGTGTACTGGTATGATTTTTAAGAGTAAGGGGTATGTGTAGAGCTGTAGTAACTACAGAAGGATAAAATTGATGAGCCACAGCATGAAGTTATGGGAAAGAGTAGTGGAAGCTAGGTTAAGAAGGAAGGTGATGATTACCGAGCAGCAGTATGGTTTCATGCCAGGAAAGAGCACTACAGATGCGATTTTTGCTCTGAGGGTGTTGATGGAGAAGTATAGAGAAGGACAGAAGGAAATGCATTGTTTCTTTGTGGACATAGAGAAAGCATTTAACAGTGTGCCTAGAAAGGAGTTTTGGTATTGTATAAGGAAGTCGGGAGTGGCAGAGAAGTATGTAAGAGTGGAACAGGATATGTACGAGTGAAATGTGACAGTGGTGAGGTCTGCAATAGCAGTGACGGATGCATTCAAGGTAGAGGTGGGATTACATCAGGAATCAGCTCCGAGCCCTTTCTTATTTGCAATGGTGATGGACAGGTTGACAGATGAGATTAGACAGGAGTCCCCGTGGACTATGATGAGGTCAGAGGAATGGTGAGGATGTAGGGAGAAGAGCTGGCGAAGGTGGACAAGTTTAATACAGAGTGACAGGGAGTGTGGAAGAGAGGTGAAGAAGAGAGTACAAGCAGGGTGGAGTGGGTGGGGAAGAATGTCAAAAGAGTAATTTCTGACAGACAGGTACCAGCAAGAATGAAAGGGAAGGTCTACAAGATGGAAGTGAGACCAGAAATGTTATATGGGTTGGAGAAGGTTGCACTGACAAAAAAACAGGATAAACAGCTGGAGGTGGCAGTGTTAAAGATATTAAGATTTGCATTGGGTGTGACAATGATGGACAGGATTAGAAATTAATACATTAGAGGGTCACTTTCTCTGTGTAGTTTCAATCGTAAATGGCTGTTAGCCTAGTCTTGTTAGTCTACACTTATAAACAGATTTAGAGATGCTTAAAAATGTTATTTTCGGAGTTCTGATATCAACAAAGTGAAAAAACTACATTACTGCTAAAGTGGTTTGTTTACTCTGGTTTCCAGTGTGATACTACATTATTCTCAGATTGTCCTACTGATTTAAAAAGTTAGTCATTTTAACTACTCTGATTACCTTTCCCACATTCTTTGATATGTATTGTGATGGACAGCCGGAGGTACAGTCCGGCCGGGACGTCCCTGAAAGAAAAGAATGGAGGAAGGCAGCCTTTTCAGGGCACTGCATCACCCGGGATGCTAGGTGGCAGCTCCCCTGGATGGCAATGGTTCCCCGGATTACCTCAAAGCTTCCTGGGACATGGAGTCTGTTTCCTCAGCCCTGTTGGGTGCCGTGGGTGCTGCCAGGGGGAGCTCACAGATCCTGGGGACTACTACTGTTACGACAACCCAGAAGTACTTTGGAGTCACGAGGACGGAAGCCCGCAGTACTTCCGGGCTACTTGATGATGTGGCGTTGAACCCGGGAGAAACACTTCCGGGTTATGGACTATTTAAAGGACTGGTGAAGACCCAGCAAGAAGAGCCGTAGTTGGGAGGTTGGGTGACTAAGCTGCTGGGAATGGAGGATTGTTATTGTATTGATTATTTTTTATTATTATTGAGTATTGGAGAATTGTGGAGTGTGTGGTGCTTTGTGCACTGTATTTGAAGGAAATTATTATTAAATTCTTCTTGGTGCTTTTTATAAGTGTGTCTTGGACGTCTGTCTGGTGGGTTTCACGGGGCAACAGCGCCTCTAGCGTCCACAGTAGAAACTGAATTCTTTCTTCATTTATGGTTAAAATACAAGTTGCATGCTTTGTATCATGAATTAAAGTCTGTTATTATAAATTGTATGGCTCATGTGCATTAAGAAGGCTTACTATTGCATTTCCTTACGTTTTTATAAATGCTCTGAAGTTTATGTTTTTAGTGTGTCTTAGCCAATAAAAGGTGGCATTTTACTTAACTTTTCAATACATCCATACCCACGGTAAAACACCCTAGTACTAGAGTGTGTCTTAAAATATTTTCTCTGATACCAAACGGGATTGAATCAAAATGTCTGTTTTGTTTGTGGTAATTGAAAGGGGTGTTTTAATGGAATAGGTTTCAAATTAAAGTAAAAAATATGTTCTTATTTTGTGGAGCTGTCACTAATTTTTAATGCAGGCAATAAGTTTGAATTTCCAATGTTTCTCCCTAGCCCATAATGGGTCTTTGCCCTGATTTCTGCCAGCCTAGTGTCTCATGTGTCATTGGCAATCCCTTTTCAGTTCATTAATGCTCCAAAGCAGATAGACATTGTCTCATCTTCACACATTTATTAAGTGACTGTGCTCCATGGTATATCTAATGCCTTGCATATTCTTTTGAACCTTTGTACTGATCGATACCTTTCAAAGAGGGGATACCATTCAATTTTTGAAAGATCTTTACGGACCATGGCTTTTGCAGTAGGATACAACCAGGAAGATGTCAAGATGATCGTATAGGAGGATCTGAAATTTATTGGGAGACAATCAAAGTCACTTTAATTTAATTTAGTTTATACTAACTACTATTTAACATGTGATTGGTTGATTCTAAATGCAGCCACATCCTTAATAATTGGAAGGCGTGCACACTTATGCAACATTATTTTTTTAAATTTAAGATTTTTTTCCTTAAACATGTTTCTAATTTGTTTCCACCTTCTTTTTATAAGCTGTAATTTCACAATCCACTTTGCAAGACTTGACATTTTAACGGGACCGTGTTGACCAGGGGTGGGCAGAGTCAGTCCTAGAGGGCATGTTTTTGTTCCAACCCAGTTGCTTAATTAGAAAACAAGCCTTGCCAATAATTTAATTTCATGGCTTGTCAGTGCTTTAAATCTGCCGAGACAGGTCATTCTCATATCCTAGATTTTTTTTCCTTTTCTAAGGATATCACCCAAATGATCTGAAGTGTAAAATGGATGAGTAATTCACTTTTTTCTCTTCACTTTCCTTGTGAGTATTTAATTAAACCAAACAGGTGTAAATGGAAACAAGCTAAATGGAGAAATGCTGGTTTCTTTTGTCATTTGCATCTTATTGCTAATTAGGAACAATTAATAACTAAAATACAGCTGTATAAGACTAAAATAAGCAATAAGGGTTCAAAATTGTAACGCATGAGACAACTAAAATGAAGCTAAAGTGTTAACTTGAGCAATAAGTGCTACTTATTAAGCAGTTGGGTTGGAACAAAAACCTGCAGCCACTGTGGCCCTTCAGGAACAACTTTGCCCACCCCTGTTGTAGACATTTTATATCAATTCTTTAGTCTGTATCATTGAAGTTGGCTCCGTCTGTCTGAAAATGCACTGACATTCTGGCCCGTGATTTTAGTATTCTTCAGGTTGATGCAGAGGCCAAACTCTTGGCAAGCATGTGCCCCGGAACTGACTAGTCTCTGGAGTCCAGACTCTGTGTGAGATGCCAAGACAGCATCATCAGCTAAGAGTATGTTCCTGATCAGTACCTGATGCATTTTAGTCTTTGCCCTGATTCATGCAAGGTTGAAAAGTTTACCATCGAACCTAGTAGATAGGTACACTACGTTGTCAAATGTCCTAAAAGCATATGACAGAATGAGAGAGAAGAAAATCCCGAAGAGCGTCAGGGTGAGGACATAGCCCTGCTTTACTCCAATTTGGATGGGTAATGGCTCCGAGGATGAGCCATCATTAGAGTCTGTATCATTAGAGGTATAATAAAAAGACACCTGTACACACAAGTAAAAAATAAAAGAAAACAATAACTTTCAAACCATTTCAAGTTAGCATTTTATTAAAACTGACAAACCTTGAATTACAAGAATATTTTAAGGGTTTAAAGAGTTCTTTCACTCACAAGTTAAATTTGATACTGTTCAATGATTTTAGTGTGTGCTATGATTAAACATGAAAGTCATAAACTTTTTTTTAGTTTTCATGTGGCTCTTGTTATTTAGAGTGTGCTAAAATGTCTAATTTCTCTATAAACAAAATGGTGCTGTGTGATGGTTTCAGCATTCCAATCTTTACTACAAAGACCTTTTCATTGCTTTTCTCCTAATTGTTTTTAATTCATACAGTGAATATGCTGATTTCCTTACTGTATTAAGAAAATCTTTACAAAAATAATAGCTTGTAAACACACTCACTGCCTTATAGTCAATAGTGTGAGTTAAGAAATGCTCCTTACAATGTTTTATTGCAGCATTTTTATTATCAATCTTTAATTTAATATTGTTTTTTGTATCAGTAAGGTGCTGCTGGAGTATGTGAATTTCCCCTTGGGATTAATAAAGTATCTATCTATCTATCTATCTATCTATCTATCTATCTATCTATCTATCTATCTATCTATCTATCTATCATGCAGTTACTGTACATTTTATTTCAAAGCTTTTCTATTTTTCAGCATTGCTCCTGTGTGGTTTAAGTGAGTTTGCTTGAAGGTGTAAAACACCTACAAAAATAAATTTAAAAAAACAAAATGAATAAATAATAGACTCAGCTGTCATTGCTACTGTATCAATTAAACAGCATCTTTTCTTTTAAAAGGAAATTCTTTACCTAGCATATTTATAAAACACGATTGGCATGTTCACTATATATGTAGGGATTGCACATAATATGACAATTGCAATACTTCTAAAAATTACATCTCTTAAAGTTTTTTGTACTATTTCTTGTAAGCAATAATGCAATAATAATAAAAACATGGAGCATTCTAAAAAAACATATAGGGAGGTGAACGATTCAGAGAATAGCATTTCTGTTCTGCTATGTTTGTTTTATTTTCTGCTGCCACTGGCTTAATCCATGAATACACAATATGTTCTTTCTATCAGGAAAAAAAGTAGCGTAATATAAAAATTACCAGAACAATGGCCAAGGTCAGGTGAAATATTTTTGTCCCAAATCAAACTTAATGTGAGTGAACAGAATCAGGCCATATTTAGCTCGAAAAGGGCAGTAAGGCAATGCAAGGCAAAGATAAATCAAACAAATGTGACTCAAAATGAAATTTTAGCAGTAACAGAAATGCCAAACTTGATCCACTACATATGTACAATAGACTTTTTTTCACTATTTTGTTAAGGAAATTCAGCTTTATTGACAAAACCCAGAAACTCTTGCAAATACAGGACTACATGAGTCCTTTTGTGGTAGACCACCGGGAGCCACTGCATTTTGTCGAACGGACAAACATTGGAGTTAGGGATGCAATTATCTATATGATATATATAGAAAGAGAGAGAGAACACAAAAACATGTAACACAAAGACTACACTAAAATACAAAATATTCCTGCATTAAACTGAAGAATTGACTCCCAATACCAGCTAGTTGCCTTAACATGAAAGTCTCAGCAGACATTTGACTAGAATGAACAGATTCTAAATTAAACCAAGGATAAACCTACCAGTATCTGTTGAAAAAGTGATGCCATAGCTCAGCTCTGGTCAGATGTTCTGAAGAATGCTTCTCATATTCTGACTAGTTTTACTTCTCTTTGACAGCAAAAAGATCTGTCATGTCTTCATTCTCATTAAAACACAGTGCCAGTACTCCTTTTGGTGAATGGCATACCTTCAAACCTTAAATCGCTACACTTTAGCTCACTTCACCTTCTGTTCTGTGCATCTTCTTTTCATTAGTGTCTCTCCTTGCCTTTTAAATTGACCAAGAGTGAAATACTTCTGGTACTGTATATCCAGGGTCTTTCTCAGCAGACGCACACTGCAATTATGCAGGGCGCAACATGCATGAAGGCACATTCACAATTTACATGTAAAACAACACAGTTAATTAAGGAGGCAAATGTAATGTTGACTTGGATGATACACTGTGCAGAATGATAATATCAAGAAATATTATTCTAAAACTTTACTGCATACTTATTACATATCTGGAAAATTGCAATTTCTACACCATATAGCAAAAAAATCTAAGCAGAGCAACAACAGATCCAGAGAAAGGCTAGCAGATGGATTCCCAGAGGAAGTAAAATTAGTAAAACTAGAAATAAGTAGAAAATGTGAGGTGCACAATCTTGGACTTATTTTAGATTCAGAAATTAATTTTAAATATCACATTCATTTTGTCACCAGAACTGTATTCTTTCATTTAAAAATATATCACATGTCTAGTCCTTTAAGTCCTTAGAGGATGCAAAAAAGCTGATACCTGACTTTGTCTTTAGCCTTTCAGATTACCACAATGCACTCCTAACAGGTCTGCCAAAAAAGATTTCAATCGATTACAGTTGGCTCAGAAAGCAGCTGCAAGAATCCTGACTGAAAAGTTGAAATCTGAACACATTACATTAATATTACCTTCTTTACACTGGCTGCATGTGTCTTTCAGAATCAATTTTAAAGTACTGCTGCTTGTAAGGCTTGAAAAATCTTGGAAAATCATATGTCTTGTAATGTTTGTCCCCTTGCATTCCCAATCATAACTTTACATCCTCAAATTCTGCTTTACTGAGAGTAAAACATAAAAGAGGTGAGACTGCATTTAGTGTCTATGCTCCAAAAATATGGAGTAATTTACCTATGAAATTATGTCAAGCTGACACTGTAAAGTAGTTTAAATAATGTCTTGATACTTACTTTATTAAACAGGCTTTTTGTTAAGTTTGTGACTTTTCAACAAGTTTGTCTTTTGTTTTCTGTGCTGCTCCATTTCTGGATGAAATTTCCTGAGGCTGATTGTAAGAATAACAACACTAAGGTCCTGTCCCTGAAGACGGGCTTTTTTAAAGTGGAAGCCCGGAGGTTTTTCTCCACTTGCGTTTTTTTTCACTGACCATCTAAACCTTAGTATAATTAGTTGATTTCATTATTGTTTTTCTTTGTTTCCACTTATTACATTGTGTAAAGCTCCTTGAATTATATTTTAATTCAAAGGTGCTATATAAATAAAATTTGTTGTTGTTGTTGTAAACACTTACTTGCAGAAGGCCATCTGTTGGCTTAGATATTGTGCTTTTGCTTTGTGTTTTTATCTTTTGCTTAATTATTTTGCCTTCTCCGTGTAAACCTATAAACCTATAATCATCTGCGTGATACTCAAAATGTTGCTCTGGTAATAAACCTGTAATTATTTTTCTTCTTTTAATTTGCATCATTTCTTTACTTTTCACCTTCATCAGATGAACTCATCAACCAAGGTACACACAGGCAGCCCAAATTTTATAAGTTGTAGTTCAGGGACTGCGAGTGTGTCTCCTTTGGTGGGCACATCTGATTGATGTCCACCTGACAGACAGAAGGTGACAGGAGGAATACCTTTACAAAACTGGATGGTGAAAAAGTGGGTGAGGAACAGTTTTTCCCAGGTGGAGTCATGAGTTTAGAATCACATTATAATTTGAATTGAATTATTAACAAGTTTTAAATGGAGACCTGAAATTTCTCTAAGGAAAGTATTAAGTCTACATTTTTAACCAATGGTAAATATGACTTACTTTGCATTATAAAATACTATATATCCTACAGTTGACTGACACCCTGTCCACTTCTGAACCAGAGAGTTATGCATAAAACTCTATTTTAACGCAGTACTCCAAATTACTTCTGTCCACAAATGTAGTTTATTTTTTAATACATTATAATAAATGAAGAGGCCAGATGAAAATTTGAATGCACATCTATTGCACAGAGCCACTGTTACAATGTTCTGTGTGGTTAGACTGTATTCTACAAAAGACAAAAATATAAAACCTTGCTCGAAGAAGATGAGATGAAACTGCTGGAAGTGATGACCTATTTCGACGGAGAAGCCACCAGAAAGTCAAAGATCATGAACATATGTGCCGCTGCCCAAATGAAGGGAGTGGTGATTGGATTGAAGCGGCTGGAGGGAATGGAGAGAATCACTTACTTGGGTAGTTTGATCACCAAAGATGGAAACGCAGAAGCGGATGTCAAATCCAGCAGAAAGGTGACAGCAGTCATCTGGAGGATGAACAAGATCTCCTCCTCACCATACATCACCATGAAGATCAAGCTTCACCTGTTTACATCTATTACGATACCTACAGCCATTTATTCCATGGAAACCTGAAAGACATTAGCAAATATTAACAAGAAACTTGGTTTCTTTTAGCAGAGGTTCCTACACCGAATTCTCAAGATTCGATAATACAATCACATCACCAAAGTAGACGTTCTACAAAGAAGTACCTCATGAAAACTCTACTTCACTGTCGCACGCAGAAGACTCCAACTGGCTTGCCACATTCTTTAAATAGAGAACCATCAGTTCCCAAAGACGGCACTGACATGGGTACGTCCCATCAGTAAATAACCAAAAGGACACCCATGGAACACTTCTAGAAGAACAATTGTACATAACCTGAAGGTGCTGAACATCAGGTGGGACAAAGCTGAGACCTTTATCTAAGACCAGAAACATTCGAGAATGCTTGTTGCATGATATTCTATGTAGCATGGAAGGATCAAAAAATCTAAGGATCTAAGGAAAGATTAGATACTAATGCTTATTTTATTATACATCTCGTATATGCTGTCAGAAACTGCACACAGAGCCATAGCAAGGTTTGGGGCAGCCACCCGTATAATTGATATCCTGTCTGCAAAATCGTAAATATGTTACACAGCACTGATGTGCACAAAACCGAGTCCAAAACAGAACTGAGGGAATAAGCAAAAGGTGGAGGCTTTTAAAGGGGAAGACAGGAAGTGAAGACAGAGGAGTCGGGCTCATAAGGGTCTTCCTCCATAGGCTCGGACCCCGAAGTGATGTCAACAGGGCCAGGTGGAATCTCCCGCGGATGGTCTGCAGGAAAGTGAGAAAAAGAATCAGTTCACTCTGCAACATCCCAGTCTGACTAGGAATTGCCCTCACTCAAGCCCTTTAGCTGCCTCCCATGCGCACGTGTGTGACAATGCATTATACTCAATAACAATGCAAAATACTCAATAAACCTTCTAAAAATATGAGAATCGTAGGCTTTACACAAAAAGAGTCTTCACATATCATTTGAAAAAATAAACAACAGCCAAAGGTTGAAACAGTTTTAAGTAGTTAATAGTTTAAGTTTTTAAAATGCAGTATTGTTTTTAAATGTAAATTGTGAACCAGTGACCATAAGGGTCACTTTTCAGACGTTCTCCACAAAGCATCCATTCCCTCATCAATATAACCCGGTCTGGCGGAACTAGCTTTAAAATGGTTTAATTCATATTCAAGTTAAATTTTGCTCAACTTTTTTTTTCTAAACATTTACATTTAATTATGTGTTTATTTAAATGAAAATAGATAGAAGCTTCATTTCTAGAAGTGTTCATTATTCAGTAAATTACATGGTTGTCTTAATGCGTATTAACATTTTATCTTAATTGTTATTACTGCACCAAAGTTCTGTTTGATTGCATTTTCACATGGTGTTCTTGAGCTAATTGGTGTTCATCTCCTATAATATAATGCATTGATTAAAAAATATATTACAGACTTCAGGCTACAGACTTTGGTTTACTTTTCTGACCTGAAAGTGTTTTGTTTGTTCTGTGATTCCTGCATTTCTGAGGATCTTTCTATAGATCTAGATGGTTTTCTTATACATTCCAAAGCATTCTGTCTGACAGATAAGCTACTCCAAACTTGCTTTTTGTGTTGGCATTAAACCAGTGAACTAATATGAACCTGCATCCAATCCAAACTGGCCTCAATACTAAAATGAAAGTCTCAGCAGCCATTTGGCCAAAATGAACAGATTCTAAATTAAATAAAGAATAAACCTACTAATAACAGACTAGGGCAAAAATAACATAATTTTAGAAAATGTATCTCTTTAGGTTTGAACTGTTGCTGAAGAATATAAAAGTTAAACAGTGGCTGTATTGATCAAAAAATGCTTGAGGTGCCTACCATTAGTGCAAGACGCTAAACTTTGCCTCTTGGTTTATGCATGAATGTACCTTTTGATAGAATTCCATCCTGTCCATTGTTAATTCCCATCTTAAGCAAAATGCAGTTGAAATAGACTTCAGCTTACGAGAGTCCTGAAATACACAAACAGATTCATAAAATCTTTAATTAATTTACAGTTTACAAACATGGGATTCCACATAATCCATGGTTGATTCAGGTTTTGTACTTGATTATACCGGGATATCCTGCAGCCCACTCCACTCACTTTAGAAAAAGAAAGATCACAAATAGATGAAAGAAAATATTTAGATTTATATAATCATATTTGTTTATTATAAATACTGTAGGTAAAATCTAACAAAAATGATTATAGGAACAGTAAGCAGTGAAAATCTGGTGTGTTAGGTTAAGATGGGAATGGGTAAGATCATCAGTTTGTGTCTGTGAATTTGGACAATGATTGCAGCAGGTACAGACAGGTTTGGGTGCAACCTCTGTATGCTTGAGTATGTTTGGGTTACTTTTTAACCCGTATTAAAGTCTGTTTTAAGGCAGATGGGTATTCATGATCAATATAGTTGGGACCCAAGTTTTAGGAGTGTTTTTATTTCAAAAAGTATATAAAGAAGTAAGATGTGAAAAATAAAACACTTAACTGCTTCAAAGGGCTACATTTAAAGTGTGTTGAGATCCCTTTCTTATTAAAGGTGGAGCTTAGTTTCTTCTCAAGCATTCAATTCTTGTTGCATCCTTTTCTTTTTTAAAATCCACCTCCTGACCTTTAGTATGTGATGTATGGAGGCATTTGACATGTGGGTATAGCAACTAATAACACACAAATAGTGCAAAACATTATAGATACTGCTCTGGATGGAAAAGAAACACAACAGATTCTTGGTGATTCTTAGCACATTGGTGATTCGGGGTAAATGATTAGTAATCCCAAGGAGCAGTTAGGTGACTGCTGGATGTAGAAAATAATTTTGACAAGAACAGGCCATTCAACCCAACAGACTTACCTAGCTCTCATCTCCTTTCTTTCTCAATGCTTATCCTGCGCCTGTGCTCTGCAGACTTGCAAGTCTCACTCTGTTTCTCACGATCTGGAGCACATTCTGGGCTGGCTATAATGTTCCTCATGTCGTCCTTCAATCTATCAAACCATTGCCTCTTGGGGCATCAACATAGTTGTTTGCCTTGTGAGCTGGGACAAAAGACAATCTTTGCCATCCCATTGCCACGTGCCAGTTCTGCCAAGCTGCATTTACATGTGCTTGTGTGTCACTTGTGGAATCACCTGGGAGTCAGGAGCCAAGGTATTTGAAGTTGGTAACATTCTTGATGTTTTGGCTGGCAACTTTTATAAAACCATCCATTTGAATGTTGCATTTCAGGTATTCCATCTTCCTTAGGTTGAGGTGAAGAACACTTTCCTTTAGCCCTGAATTCCACTGCTGGGTGTGATTTTCCACAGGCTGGGCACGAGACACCTGCAAGGTAAACATCATTGATATATAAAAGGATCCACAGCTGTGGTGTCTGGATGTCTGAGGTGGCCAGGTCCATATTCAAGTTGAATAACAGTGTTAACAATGTTGAACCTTCATGGACTCCAACTGTTATGGCGAAAGGGGGCAAAATTCCAGCTGCTTAACAGACTGCACTTGCGATGTCTTTGTAGAGGAGTTGGTCAATCGGACATACTCTTCTGGGACACTTGATCTAAAGCATTCTCCAGGTCTAAGTTCTTCTAACAGTGTCCATGCGTGGTGTATGTGGCATCTGATGTGCCCTATTCTTGTATGAAGCTACATTGATTTTGCATGAAGGTGACAATGGATTAGATACAGCATGAGGACTTGAAGGTCACAATAAGCAAATTGGTTGGTAGTTTACATAATTGCTGATGTCATCTTTGCCTTTCCAGTGATGCTGGTCATTCAGTCAGTTGGTGCCTTGTTTTCCTTAATGATCTTGTAGTAGATCGTTGACAGGAACTTAGCACCAGCTATCCAAGCAACCTCCAAAGTTTGGTTGGGATGTCTGTCAGAGTCTTTTCTTACTCATCTAGTAATTCCAAAATAACTTGGGTATGACTCAAAAAACTGAAAATCAGGCTTCAAAACAAAAGTTACCTCACAAGCATTAGTGGGCCCTCTTCCCCTTGGGTTAATCATAAAGACATAATAATATAAGGAATGTATTAAAAGCAAACTAATATTCAATAACAAATAATACCCAAAAACATATTCAATAGCATATAGTCAAGCTTAAGCATAACCTTCCTTGATTTATACTGGACACATTGTGCTATATAACTTAATGTCCTATTAGCCTTCTTGATTGCTTTTGTACATAGTCAGGATGTAGACAGTGAAGAGTCCACTATGACTCCTACATCCTTCTCATAAGGTGTAATTTCAGGTTTCAAACCTCCTATTATTTATAGCTAACATGTTTACTTCCTATATGTAATACTTTACATTTATTTACAGTAAATATCATCTGCCACAAATCTGCCTAAATCTGAATTCAGTCCAGATCCTTCTATAAAAATTTGGTTCATTCAACATTTTATGCCATTCCACCTAGTTTAGTACCATCTGTTGACTAAACCACCATGTTTTTATATTCTTATCCAGATCATTTATTTATAATATGAATTTATAATAGAAATAGTGGCCACCCCAGAACTGATCCCTGATCAACATCATGCAACTCAGAAAAAGTTTCTTAGCCATAACATTTTGTTTTGCGTGTTTAAAACTTTTTGCACCCTTTTACATTGTGCCTTGCCTTTGTGCCAACTTCTCATGTGGTACCTTATCAAAACCCTTCAAGAAACAAGATAATTATTATATCAACATCTCTGATCATATGCTTTCATTGCTTCCTCACCAAATACCAAAATTTTAGGGTATTCAGGCTCCTACCAGGAAGCAAGGACCGTTGTTGTTTTTGTAATACTTTGTGTTCACATTGGCACATTTTGTTCTCGGCATATGGAAAACAAAAATGGCAAAAAAAAAAAAAAAAAAAAGAAATGGCTATTTAATTCAGGAGCATGGGCAGGGTGAGAATGTGGCCATGTTATGACAGGTTACAAAACTGAACCCTTCAAATCCTCAAAAGTTCATTCACTCAATAGAGTGAATGGCAGACATTTACTTTAATTAAAATAGACTTGTCATATTTAATGTGCAAATCTGTGACCTAATGCAAGTTTTTAATAAGATTCATAACTAAAGTTACAAATGAAAGAAAGAACTGATTTATTTATTATTTGATTGACTATGTCTTTTGTCATGAATGTAAATCTTGTTACTTGCTGTACAGAGTACTTACTGCTAGAAGGTAAATGGCTTTTATCACTAAGACCTTTCAAGAAGCTCTGGAGGCCATGCTTAATTAACCTTGAAATTTCCTTTTCCATAATAACCTCAAAACGGAGGCAGAAAATGCTTTTTGATTTGAATGTCAGCAGCTTGAATCTGAATTGCCAAGTTCACTCATTGAGTGCAGACCCTTTGGGTAGTATAGAGGGCTTGTTGTTCTGTCTCTGTTAAGTCAGGCACCATTATGTCAACAGAGACAGCTACCATTTCCACAAGAAGGCTGACAGGATTTAAATGAGACCTTTGTCACTCGTTTTAAGCAGGTATTCCATTCAGCCACATCATTGTGACATCTGTATATATTGGTTAACTTTTCCGTCATTCTGTATTACATTTCACTGCACAGCATGGTCATGGATTAAAAACTAGCCAAGCAAATGCCCACATTCAAAACGGAACAGCAAAAGAAATCCACAGCAATTATTAAGATAAAAAATAACATCAATATTATTAGATTAAATATTATAAGGTGCATTAAATTAAATACGATCTAGTCAAATCTGGTCCAACTTCTGTAAAATCACACATGCAAAACACATCTTTATCGTGTACTTCTTGTAAAACATCGTCATCAATTTACCAAAGCAAAATGGTTAGGGATAACTTGCAGATTACTGCAAGGGAAGTGTCAGAGATTTCCAGGTAAAATATTTCTTCGATTCCACTGCTTTGCATTGTCCCTTTTCATTGCTATCCAGTTGTTAGACCATCTTGTGTTTGGTCACAAATATTCAAAGAAATAAAGCAGAATATAAATTAATGATTCATTTTCATGCACATGCACATGGAGTTGACACTGTGTCCTAATGCTACTCTCTCTTCTTCCCTCTGCAGACCAGTTAATTGACAGATAGAACACCTCTGATGTCATTTCTGGTGTCCATCCACCTGGACCCACCTATTCCTGTCAGAATGGCCCAAAACCGGAAGCTTCACCATCTTGAGACAGTTCTGTTTTGAACTTATGTTGGTAGATATGACTCCACAATAATCGTGTGCTTTTTTTTATAATTTGCTGCATACAAATACATGGAGGGGGGGATATGGTGGGGGGGGGGTTGCTGTCTTTGCACCCCAATTCTTAATTGTTGTCCTCTCTTTCTGTTACAGTGGCATAGACGTCAGGATTTGTTGCTAAATGATGGAGCAACAGGACATGGTAGCCCATGGCAACTGAACTCTGGACACTAAAGGTCCAGGTTGAGGAACAATGGCCTCAGCTCACTGAGTTAGAGATACGTAGATAAAGGCATTCTATACTCCAAAAGGAATGACTGATGAGTCCATCCTGGGTATTGTTACCATTACACTCCATTGAAAATATTGAAACTTACTTTCTAATGTTTGAGCATACACCTACACATCATCAGTGGGAACGTATAGAGTGGGCGTACAGTAATCCCTCGCTATATCGCGCTTCGACTTTCGCGGCTTCACTCTATCGCGGATTTTATATGTAAGCATATTTAAATATATATATTTATTTTTTGCTAGTTCGCGGATTTCTGTGGACAATGGGTCTTTTAAAGGTAACCCAGTTCCTTCTTCCCCATTGACTTCAAAACATCTCGAAGTTTGCTGAAGTTCATGGAAGTTTTCTGTGATTTTGCCACGTTCGTGGCAATGCAAACTCTACAATGTTTTTCAATGGGGTATTAGTTAATCTACCTACAAAAACAATGCTTAATATAAACTTTGACAAGAATGACTTCCTACCTGCTGAACCGTGTGTTTTAGCAATAGTAAGAGGATGATCCGATGACCTATAAGAATCAGATAGGATAGGTAGGTTGTGTATTTTTCAATCAAATATTGAAAGTTAGAAGGTCTTATTTAAGGATAATGGGATAAATAGTGGAAAGTTTGTGAATCCAGAAGTCTTCATGACATAGAAGTTGGTTATTGAAGTTTCTTTGTCGTGGTTGGGCGATACCTGACAATTTATAGAACAATGTATTTTAAATCAGATTTGCCATTTTAAAGTGTCAGGAAACTGGATATTTAATTGATTGAGTCTTAATGTTACCCTTGTGTTTAGTTGTTTTGTGTTGGATGGAATGTATTGTTTTCCCAATGTACATTGGTGGACAGGGGCATATTAATAATTAAAGTACTCCTTTTGAACTGCAATTGGAACGATGATTAAGCACAATATTACCACTTGCTGTATTATATTTTTGTCATGGTTTAAGGATTTAACACAATTTTTTAAATTGGCTTTCTTTGGATGTATTTATGGCATATCTAAATGTGTGATACGAGACACTAGTGACATTGCAAGTTAATGTCACATTACAGAACTTTTCCAGGGATTTTTAGTTTTAGCCTTAACTTACGTAATCTTAACGAATTAGAGGTAGTCAGTGGTGCTCTCCCATGAATCACTCATGTAATGTGACATGCCCAGTTATTCACTCCAATAAAATCAAACAGGATTGATTTTGTCTTTAGTTGTTGGTGCGGGCTCTGCATACATGAAAGCTGACAAGTAATAAGTGCTCATCTGAAAGTACAAAGTGTATAATGTAGTAAAGAGGAATAACGAAAATTTGTTTTGTACCTCACATAAAGAAAAGAAGCTAATTTGTCTGATGTCTTGTGTATTACATATCATGGCAGAATGAAAAAGAAAATAAAGGTCTATTATTGTAGCTGAACTCTCCATACCTGTTAATCTTTGGTACAGTACCGGCTCCATCAGGCAGCATGTAATTGGCTGTCACAAAAATGGGCGAGCACAACTGTACTAGAAGTTTGATACTTAGTAAATTGGACATGGGCAGAGATGTATATATATACAACGGGCAATGTATGAAAAGCAAATATTGTATAGAATGCCTAGGTATTGTATCTTTTTAGTTAGCCAATAAAAGGTGTCATTTTGCTTGGCTTTTCTCTACGAAATGTTTGAAATTTTTATTGTTTCATACTTTAACATTCCAGTTTTGACATTTAATAGATTTCCTAGGCACTCTACACAATGCCTAATTTCACACATTGATGGTAATATATATAAACCTTTATAAACAGAATAAACAGGTTAAAATGGTTTGATGAGACATACATTGCCTTTGGGACCAAAAGGCAACATGCAGATACTATAGGTAAAATGTGCAGATTAATTATAATTGATATTTTTCTGTGTAAATGTACTGCAATGTTTTCTCATGATGGCATTAGAAAGCCAGGAAGGGAGGGGGCACAATTGTGGATATGGAAACAACCTAGCAAAGGTGTAGTGTCACACCCCCAATATCATAGACTGATGTCTTTAGTGCTTTTTGTTGTCTTTTTGTTGTCTCTGTCTAGATTCAAGTATACACTGAAGCTTTTAGTACCATTCACAATGACACTGTATTGAAGAAAAAAAATATTCTGTCTTTCTCTTTTTTTTCATTGTTTCCTGTTAAACATCCAGAAGACACTTTTTGTAATAGCAGTGGGATATTAATAGCGTGAGAACACATTTTACTTCTTGGGTAATGCTTAAAATGTATTTTTACCTGATCAAACTGTGTCTTCGTACCAAGTGAGGCTTGCTAAGAACAATTCAGCATGCTTTTATGCTGTTATGCTCACACAAGGGTGAGAGTGATCATTTAAATGGATAACTAGAGAAGGTGTCTTGTGGATTCCCTTTATGTTAAATTTGAGAAAAGACCTAGGCAAGAACAATGTATGAAAGGAAGACTCATTATATAATGAATTAAGAAATAAAAGGAATGAGATTTTTTACTATGCAACGTATTTATCATGTCAATTTAAAGAAAAATTACCATAAATTATGATTTGCATTACACATACATTTTCTTATTTTTTAGATGGAGGGATGGAGATATCCTGGGTATGATATTAAACTGCATCCAGCCCTGCAAGCAGTCCTCCAACTTGCAGGGAAATCATGGGGGTTGGAGGCAGGATTAGCACTTCAGCCACAGTAAAAAAAATTCATGCAGCTCTGAGATGACAGATACGACTCCTTTCTGCTCTCTGTGGGAGTAGCCCTGCTGCAGCTGCCCATATGAAGGCTAATCGCATTATGAAGGGAATGGGGGAAAGCCCTCAGGAGCCCTAACCCTGTAAGAGTCCAAACCATTGGATAGCTAATGGGGGCAGGCCTGTCGGGGATCAGAACTTGTGTGGTGCTGAGGTGTTGCCTGCTGCATGGCAGCACTCGGGTCCCAATTTGAGGGGACCCACCTGGGTGGCAGGTGGAACGTGTTGTCTCACCGGTATGATGATCATCTTCCTCTACTGTTGGAGGAGCTGCACTCCGCATTTCAGTGGCAGCACTTTTGAGGTGCGCAGACCTGGGACTGTCCAGATCTCTGTAGGTGGATACACCTTTTATTGGTCTGGTCACTCTGATGGCTGTCATACTTAGGGAGTAGCTGTTGCTGTGGCAGATTGGCTTCTTCTGATGGTGTCCGATGTCTCTCCTTTCAACAAGAGTATTATGAGACTCAGATTACGGCACTCTCTGCGTGCCTTGTCTTTGACTCGGTGTATGCTCTGACCACAGTGAGTGATGTCTCAGTGAGGGAGACATTTTATTCTCAGCTTCCCTTGGTGGTTGATGGGTGCCCGCGAGGTGACAGTCCTCTGGTCATGCGTGACTTCAATGCAATCACCACTGGCACTAACAAAGCTGGCTATGAGGATTGTCTCGGTCCCCATGGGTCTGGTGACTGTGGTGAAAATGGCTCCATGTTCCTTGACTTTGCAAAAAGCCAGGGGCTGTGAATCCCTGGATTCTGGTTCTAGTGCCCTGAGCTGCACCGTTGGACTTGCTACTTCAATACTGGTGGTGCGGTGAAGGAGATTGATCACATCCTCGTGGGCAGACGACTTACAAAACTGTAGGGTCTACAGTAATGCGTATTTTGTGAATTCTGACCACAGACTTGTTGCTACTCTGAAGATCCAGCTTAGGTCCAGGAGGTTACCACCTATTAGGGAAATGAGGCTGGGCCTGGCCAGACTCCAAGATCAAGCTGTTTCTGATGAGTTTGCATTCAGTTTGTGCGAGGAACTTACGAATTTGGGTGCAAGTGCCGATCCTAATGTGATGTAGGAGACCTTCTGTGACAAGACCCTGAAGGTTGCTGAGCAATGTTCCCTCTAAGCTGCGCGGCTGCACGGTAGTTGAAAACCTGCCGCGCAGTCATTTTGTAACCCCGCACACAGATCATCACTGTAAATAACCAGCGAGCCACATTAGCTAGCACATTTTATTTCGTTGAGTGACAAGTCACTGCACTGTCTACTGTACTTTACTCAGTTCGCTCTCTCTAGACATACAGTAGTGCGTTAAATTAACAGTTTTCGTGTTGATTTCGTTAAATTAACAGCCTTCGTGTTGATATTTTAAAATGTTGAAGAGAAAAACATGTACAACAAGTGGTAAAGAAATGCAAAATAAGAAAGCGCGAGATTCATTTAAACCTGAATAGTTAAAAGTAAAAGTAACCACAGATACACCAGATTCAAGGAATGTTGCGGTTGAATTAGGTTGCATATACGAATACTCAAACGAGAATGGACTTAAGTCTAAGTTCTGTGCTGCTATTTCAAGTAATAAGGCTAACAAAGACAACAAATATGTCACCGGAAAGCATTGGGATACGTGGAAGCTTGTCTATTGTAAACGACATTTATTGTCGCGTATTCACTTTTTTGTACAATCACTCACATGGAATTGACCCGAAACGTCTTCTGGTTGAAACAAGTACTGAGTGAGAAATATGAATTGAGCATAACGAGCGCCAGCAATCAAACGAGGAACAAGTTCAAATCTTAATGGATAATGTCCTTCTTGCCATTAGGATGAACGCTTCGATGCTGTCAGTGCAAATGATTCATGACCATATGGGAAAATATGTTTCTATACCAGACAGTTGGTGAAGTAAGAACTACGCCTTTGAGTTTGTTGAAGCAATCAACAAAGTGGTTGCACACAACATATTTATAGAACTTTGAGCTGCATCATTCCACACGCTCATCGTTGATGAAAGTACTGACATAACAGTACATAAAATGCCAATCATTTACTTTAAATATTGTCTAACAAATGTGTGTGATTATAAAACCATTTTTGGTGGGATCATTCAGCTAACAGCATGTGATGCTTCAGCCCTTGAGGAAGCAATAAGACAATACTACACTGATCATTGACTCAATATGAACCGCATGGTTATGATAACGTCAGATGGGGCATCAGTTATGTTAGGCCGTCGGAAGGGATTGGCCGCTCTACTCAAGGCAACGGTTCCTCATCTTGCTGAACAGCACTGTGTTGCTCACCGAGAAGACTTGGCACTTACTGATTCTTGGAAGGACATTAGTTTGTTTAAAAATATTGAGATTCTGTTGCATACTGTTTATACTTTATTTAGTCGATCTTCAGTTAAAAATGGTGCACTTGAAGAATTGGCAAATGTAAATGATATGGATGTAATTTCTTTTTGACCAATTCATGAAGTTCGTTGGTTGTCACGTCACTTTGCTGTCAGTGCTTTTGTTAAAAATCTTGATGTTTTAGCTGCATACTGTGAAGAACAAGTGCAAGATTGCAATGATCCTGTTTGTAATTATGTTTTGAAATCATTACGAGCTCCACTGCATCAGATTGCTTTGTATACAGCAAATGATGTTTTAACTGAATTAGCTAATTTATCCATGTAATTACAACAAAGTCATTTATCACCAATTGAAGCACATCAATTTTGCTTTTCTAAAATCTGTAAATTGGAAACACAAAATCTGGGTGAGAATGTTTACTGGAATAAAAAAGCCAAGCAAATTTTGAGTGAAAATGAAGGCATTGACACAAGACAAATCACGCAGTTCATATGATCAGTCTGTGATCACTTAAAGGTAAGATTTCCAGCTGATGAACTACAATTTTGGTCAGCTTTTGATCCCACAGGTTTGAAAAACTGTGCATTTGATTTTGGTATCAAAGAGATAAAAGAACTGTGCGTAAAGTATAAAGATTTGTTACATACTACAAATGATGAGTTGATTATTACTCAATACAATGACTTCAAATTTCAGATCAGAGAGAAACTGAAATCTGGTACCATAAATTCACTACCTGAAATCGCAGGAGTAACTTTAAGTGATGAACAATTTAGCTCACTCGCAATGTTAATCAATATTTGCTGTACTTTTCAAGCATCCAGTGCTGATTGTGAACGAGGTTTTAGCCTCATGAATAGTGTTAAAGTGAAAACACGAAACAGGCTTGACGTTACTCATTTGGATCATCTTATACGAATAAAATTATATTTAAATGCTGGAAAGACTGTGGATTTGCACAAAATGTATAACATGTGGAAGGAATGTAAAATTAGACGTGAAAAGTTGTAATAACCACCTTGTTAATTTTATCAAAACAGATTTTTAACTGTATCATATATAAAACTGTTGTGTTTTATTGTGTTTCAATACTTTAAGAACATGGTTGATATTGTGTTATCGTTATGTTAATAACAGTGTAATTATTGGTAGTGCCACTGCCACTTAGTTGACTTACATTGTGTTAGTTATTATACTACATGACTTGTTGTCGTAGTATAATACTCAAGTCAGTTATACTGATAGCTTATTGGCTACATGTATTTTGTTTGTATTTATGTTTCTCTATAACTGGGCGGTAAATGAATAAAGTTTCATACATATTATATTAATTTATCACAATACAGGACTTCATCACATATTTAAATTGCAAGCCTAAAAATACATATTACCTTGCACAAGTCGTTTCAGAGCACCGCCCACACAAAATATATTTTGCACACATGCCCTTGTTCCTTAGAGGGAACATGTTGCTGAGGTTGTGCTGGTGTTACCAGTGTTCCCAGAAGGAGATGTTTAATCTCGCAGAGCACTCTAAATATCATCGAGAGGAGTCACAGCGCATGGCTTGATGGCAGCTCCGGTCTGTACCAGGAACTGAGAAGGATGGCTGCGAGGTCTCTGAAGGCAGATAAGGAGGTGTTTGTTAGAGGAATCTATGAGCAAGTGACACACCATCTATGGTCTAGTGACCCACATCCTGCTTACAGAGGTATCGAAGCATTGCGCACATCTGAATCTATTCCTTAGAGAGTTGTAGTCAGGGTGACTGATGGAACGGTCCTTACAGACGATGTTGGGCTGGCTACTTTGAGCAGCTGTTTAAAGCTAATCCTCTGGCTAGGACATTGAATATCTCTGGGTCTACGGTTCTTGAGGCTGATCCTCCAATTAGCTGTGAACCGCCCAATCTCACTGAGATTGCACAAGTGGTAAACCAGCTGAAGGTAGGGAAGGATGCAGGGATCTGTGGTATCTGGGATGAACTTCTCCAGGCTGGTGGTAAAGCTATCCTTCTGGCATTACAAGCAATCTTTGTTTCCATTTGGTATCATCCCAACTGACTGGAAAATGGGACTTGTTATCTGTATCTGGAAATGGAAGGGTGATGGCCTGGATTACTGCAACTACAGTGGGATAATACTGCTTTCAGTGCAGTGACCGGAGCAGTCTGATTTTACGCCTACCAAGTTTACCATTGACTGCATCCTTACACCGAGAGTTCTAATGGAGTACAAACGCAAATAGTTTTTTTGCAGCCTTTGTCAATTTTCGTAAAGCGTTCAACTAAGTTGATCAAGCTGCCATGTGGGACATCCTGAGACTGCGGGAAATCTCTCAAGGTTGCTGGATATCATGGCCAGCCTGTATATCGGTACTGTGAGTGCTGTGCAGAGTTTTTCCCAGATGATTCTGGGGTTTGTCAGGAGTGTGTTCTTGCTCCTACTCTGTTCAATGCTTGTATGGACTGGGTGTTGGGCAAGGTCGTAGGGTTCAGTAGCTGTGGGGCATTTGTTGGTGAAGAAAGATTCATGGATTTTGACTTTGCTGACGATGTTTGATCTACGCAAAGTCAATGGAGGTTCTGATTGGGGCTCTTGAGAGACTAAGCAAAGAGTCTAAGTGTCTGGGCTTGCAATTGTCCTATATAAAAACAAAGAACCAGATGTTTAATGACCACTTAGGCACAGCCATCAGCAGTGTGTCTGTCTGCAGAGAGACTGTCAACCTTGTTGAGAGGTTTACTTACCTCGGCAGTGACATTTATTATGAAGTCAGTAAATGGATTGGGAGAGCATGGGAGGTCATGAGGTCACTGGAATGGGTTGTGTGGAGCTCCTGATATGTATGCTAAAGTCTTTAGAGTGCTGGTGCTTGACGAGACATGGATGCTATCCAGTGACCTGAGATGAAGACTGGACTCCTTTGGTACTGTGTCTCTTCTGAGAACCCTTGGGTACCATTGGTTTGACTTTATGTCGAATGAGCGGTTGCTTATGGAGTCCCGAATGAGGCACATTACCTGCATTGTGAGAGAGCGTTGGTTACAGCACAACAGCTGTGGCGCAATTCCCCAAGGTTGATCTAACTTGCAGGATCCTCATTGTTGAGGATCTTAACACCTTAATGTGGCAAATAGAGGGTCATTTCCGGAGGGTGGGACTGAACCATGTGTCTACCAAAGGGATGTCCAACCACGATCCTGAGCTGTTTCATTGTGTGGTGGGTGCAGCAATGTGCTGTACCAGGGCATGCTCCCCAACCTGACCTGACCTGACCTGATAGAGATATCCCTGAGGCAAAATGGTTTAATCTTTACATGTCATTGGTGCAAAGACTTCATAATATAAAAGTCTATTCTAACTTCAGCCAGTGGTGGTGAAGCTTTTAAAATAATCAAATCTTTTTGTTTTATGACATTTATATTTGCAGATAAATGTAATCAAATAATTCGTTTTTTTGTTTAAGTTTAATTCAATTTCATTTCAAAACAAAGATATAGTAACAATCAATTTAAAGAAACACTTGAGGCCAATATGATAGTACACCCACTGCATTTCAAGAAATAAAAAACAGACAAGAAAATCTCACCAAACTGAAGAAAGCGCACATGTTATTGTGTTCACTTGTTCTGCTAGTCCCAACTACAAGTGAGCTGTGTCATCTAGGGCTATGGTGACACTGTAGCTAAAAGTGACTCAATTCCTATGTTTGGTGTGATTTGGGTATAAAATAGTGCTTTGACAATTTCAGAATGTTGAGCAGGACATTAGATTACCTATGGCAATGTCTCTCAGAGAAATATTAATTTAAGGTACATCATTTCAGTAAAAAAGCATGTAGCAATTAAGCTGTATGAATTCTTGTTAAGTTCATCTTCTTGCTTCCTGTCCTTTGGCAGCAGCATCTATAACCTATGATAAAGGTTGCATAAATAGTGATGGGAGGCACGGCGGCATAGTGGGTAGCGCTGCTGCCTCGCAGTTAGGAGACCCAGGTTCACTTCCCGAGAGTTTGTATGTTCTCCCCATGTCTGCGTGGGTTTCCACCGAGTTTCCTCCCACAGTCCAAAGACATGCAGGTTAGGTGCATTGGCGATTCTAAATTGTCCCTAGTGTGTGCCTGGTGTGTGGGTGTGTGTGTGTGTGCCCTGTGGTGGGCTGGTGCCCTGCCTGGGATTTGTTTCCTGCCTTGCGCCCTGTGTTGGCTGGTGATTGGCTCCAGCAGACCCCCGTGACACTGTAGTTAGAATATAGCAGGTTGGATAATGGATGGATGGATGAATAAATAGTGATATAAAATGGTGTAAATTTCTAGACAATTACAGTTAAAGCATTCATTCTGCAAATGCCTGTAGTGGATTTAGTACCATAAACAAAAGTGTTTGAAATCAGATCTGAAAAGTTTTGATTCCATATGTTTCATATATAAGTGAACTGGCAAGACACCATTTTTATATTATGCCCGATTCATTATGTAGCAGTAAGAAGTCTCTGGATTAGGGAAATTAATGACTGCTTGCAAACACAGCACCTAGTAGTTGTTTTTTATGTCTGAATTTTTATTGAATATAGAAGAAGAGCTCCACAGGAGCTCCAAAGCAGTTTTAAAGACTAGGTGTGTGCCAGGGCTTCAGTGAGGTACGTGGGTAGATTTTTGGAGAGAAGTGTCAAGCATTGGGAGAATTCCTCACTCTTGGTTAGAGTGCACATGTGGCCTGTTTTGTTTGTTTAATCTGTTGCTTTGGTTTAGATTAATAAACAACTTGTGATATTCTTGGAGTTCTCCTTGGGACTTTATATACAAGTTGGAATGGGAAGTGCCATCCATCCATCCATTATCCAACCCGCTGAATCTGAACACAGGGTCACGGGGGTCTGCTGGAGCCAATCCCAGCCAACACAGGGCACAAGGCAGGAACCAATCCCGGGCAGGGTGCCAACCCACCACAGGACACACACAAACACACCCACACACCAAGCACACACTAGGGCCAATTTAGAATCACCAATCCACCTAACCTGCATGTCTTTGGACTGTGGGAGGAAACTGGAGCGCCCGGAGGAAACCCACGCAGACACGGGGAGAACATGCAAACTCCACGCAGGGAGGACCCGGGAAGCGAACCCAGGTCTCCAGGTCTCCCAACTGTGAGGCAGCAGCGCTACCCACTGCGCCACCGTGCCGCCCGAATGGGAAGTGTTTCAATATAAAATGCCAATACATTTTCTAACTGTATTTTGCAATCATGAAGCTGTAAACATTTTTGCATACATTGTTTGAAAAGCACCAACACTTAAACTTTAATATCTAAGAAATATGAATAACATGGCAAGTTCCTCCCACCCAACCTTAATAATTCTGGCAATGCTGGATAAGCTACTGCAACTTCACAGCTCTCCACCTTGTGGGATATGGCCGGCCTGTCACCCTGGCCAACACCCCCAGGCCGCCAGATGGAGCTGTCCCTGCTGCATGGAAGTGCCCTGAATACCAGCAGGGAATCATGGACGATGGAGTTTTCCTTTACAGCCCTGCTGGATATCACAGGGGCCAACAGATGACGCTGCAGGGAGGCCCAGAGAGGAGTTTGTGCCCTATAACCCGGAAGTTCGTCATAGGCAAGTTCCGGGTTGAAGAAAAGGACTTTTTATCTGACCCGGAAGTGATAAGAAATCACATGGACTGTAGGATGGAAAACACTTCCGGGTCAGGGTGTATAAAAGGACGATGGGAAATCCCAGACGTTGAGCTGAGCTGGGTGGAAGGGTGGCAACGCGTCTGGGAGTGTGGAGGATTATTGTTTATTGTTATTGTTATTATTATTATTATTGAGTATTGTGGAGAGGAGGGTGCTTTGTGCACTGTATTGTCCAAATAAATATAATTATTGGACTTTTACCTGGTGTCTGGAGTCGAGTCTGAGGGTTCAAGGGGTCACGGAGACCTCAAACTATCACAACCTCAAGGTGAAAGAAGATGCTAGGATCTCTGCTTGATGTACTATGATACCATCAAAACTGAGAAACTCTCAAGAGGCTGTCAGAAATAAGTTTTTCAGGGAAAAAATGTAGAAACTGTAAAGGATAATCCAGATTTCCATGTTATTCTCAGCTGTACCTCCTTTTCTGGATAAACCTGAGACAAAGTACAAGGCTGAATTGTATTGAGTACTGACAGTTACTCTGGTGAAATCACCATCCTGAACCTTTCTGTGTTTCTAATTTACATCTGTCAAGCCAACTACTGGGACACCTGCTAACATAACTTTGTATCTCCATGCCATTCTTGGCAAGTATCAATGTTTTCTGGAGTCAATACCGAAAACAAGTTTGAACTGAGTGTCAAGAATGACTTGCTTTGAACTTTTAGTGCTTGTTCAGAACACTGAACACTGCTGCCTCTAGTTTAAATTTTCTGTTTTTTGTTAAAGAAAGCCAGTTGTAACCAGGTTCTTTTTGCAGGGTTGGTGCTCCCTTCACAAACTCTCCTCACAGGACACTAAGAGTACAAACTTGAGTTCTCACTCCACATGGAGAGCAGAAAGCAAGACAAATACCATCATCTCAAGTGACTAATCAGACTGTGAAGGTGTATTTTTGAAATAGCAGGCTCATTCCATCTCTTTTGCAAAAGTAAGTATGAATTGAGTTCATCCTTAACTACTCCTGTAGTTCTTTCCCACCTTGAGTTTGATCCTGAGCCTTGCACTTATAGCCCTACTAAGCCAAACATACAAATGCCATACCTAATGTTCATAATCATTATCGTATGCAGTGTACTGTAAGTTCTCTCATCATGTTCATATCGACAAACTTTTATACTTCATTGTTAGCTAGAATATCAGTTTGAAAAACTATTTTAAATACCGAGCTGTTATTTAAGGAAATATAGAGTAAACTTTGTTCACAAAAATCACTATATGGATATAAGCGTTTGGATTTTTTCTCTCCTTTGGAATAATGCTGAGAAGTTTGCAGGTAGTCAAGGAAGATGTTCATTTCACATTATTGCAGTAGAAACTCTTTTTTCCGTTTAATAGTGTCTTTCATTAAAAATGCTAAAATTATGTCAAGTTGGCTCATTTGTATTCCATTAAAGAATGACAGACAAGAGGACTTACACTCAACTCTCTGAAAACATTTCAGATGTTTTTTTACGCAGATTGCTCAGCAAAACTATTTTTTTTTCAAAGTACAGGAGAGGGGTTCTCAAGTGTGAAATTTCATCTACATAAGAATTACTGCAAAATGACATGTGCATTCTAAAGATAAGGGCAAGCACTGGGAACTACTTCATTTCCACTTTCAAAATTACACTTCTTTAGACTTGCTTTTCTACACAAAACCTTCCTTTTTATTTACCAGGGCTTATAATAATATTTTGTTTTCAAGATACTGGTATTTAATTATTTGATTATTCCATTTTGCATATTTATTTAATGGGTTGGCACAATGGCACAGTGGTTACTGCCACTGCCTCACAGTTTAAGGGATATGACTTTGAATCCTTTCTGCGTGAAGTTGGCTTGCTTTCTACATGTTTGCATAGGTTTTTTTAGGATTCTGTAGTTTGGAAACTGAGAATTGGCAGCGTGAGCCTAATTGTATTTGCGATAAAGCACTAAAATAGTGACTAATTACTTAAGCTTTTTATGAACTGTTTTCTGCTTTATTTCCACCTAAACCATCATATATTCTATTGTAATCAAAACAGGTCTTATGATCCTTTGTATGTTAATTAAATCCTGTCAGGGAAGTAAAAAAGCTCTGTACATGTTGTGATATTTGCCTGGACACCACCAGTCGGAAACCACATCTTTATAAAACTCACACGTTTATTGCACACCAATAAATACCGGTTCACAGTCCCGAACCCCACACACAAAGCACACAGCAGTAATCACCACAATATGGGCCTCTTTCTTTCAGTCCTTGGCCGCCTTTCTTCTCCTCCCGGGAGCTTTGTCCTACTCCCGCTCCCGACTCAAGCTCCCCGACTGTAGGAAGGTGGCCCTTTTTATTCCCGCCCGGATGTGCTCCAGGTGGCTGATGACGTCCTTCCGGCAGCACTTCCTGGTGTGGCGGAAGTGCTGCCCTTTGCATCGGAAGCACTCCGGGCATCCCTGGCAGGTTCCTCTGCCATCTTGCCGAGTGTGGTGGAAGTAACTATTTCTGGGTTCCACAAGGCTTAAGGCACCCCCTGGTGGTGGCCACGGGTCCCAACAAGTTAAAACCTTTTATCCTCTTTTCCCGTGGTCCTCTCCTAATCCAGGGTGGTTGCCCGCTCGTGGCCCGGAAGATATACGTGCCACCTTCCGGTCCTTCCAGGCATCCCGGCCCGCTGTGACAATGTTCAATACAGACACAACCTTGGATACGCCTATCTACACAATACTCATTTGCTAGCACCGTAACATTTTCTTTCTTTCAACAGTTACTAACTGCTTTTGTTTAATGATCTAAAAGAGAAATACAAAAAAATTTTAAATATAAATAGAGAAAATATTCATTTATTCTCTGCCTCACTCACACTGTGTTAACACTCCAATTGCAAAACAAAAATGTTGACACTTTGTAGAATGCTCAATAATTTTAACAATCCCTGGGGTAAGACGTGGAGGAATGGAATTAGCCTCTTCACAGCGATTGCTGGTGAAAGGCCCTAAAAAGGATCATTTAGTTTCTTCAGCACTATGTCTGCCATGCATCTCAGGTCTTCAGCAGCACCACACACTCCCAGCTGCTTTGTCCCAGCTCCACCTGACTATACATGCCACACTGTTCTCTCAGCTCTCTGTGAGCCAACCCAAGCCCAGGTCTAAATCCAAGTCTTGCTGGCAACCAAGCATATAGCTGTTTATTTTATTCTGGTATCCACTGTGCTGTCTATTTCATTGAGAATTTTATTTAATTTTAATTGTATTTAAACTGAAAGACAGTTAGAAATATACATATGTTTTAGTATTTTCTTTTTGATGATCATTCTAATATTGTTTACCATGTAAGACACTAAATAAAATTGAAGTTAAGGTTACCAACCACCTTTCAGATTCATCTGTTATCTCCAGGCAAGTTATCTACAGGATAAATTGCCTTAAGTGTGTCTAACTGTGGGCAATAATAGCAACAACAGAAATATTAAACTGCTGTCAATTGTCGTGAGTTAATGAGAAACAGCTAAAGGCATGCTAAGAAGCCCTGTTTCAGGCATCCCTCATTATCTGGTACTCTTCTGCCTGCATTTGTCAGTATTGATTGCTCTGCCAGTTTGAAAATGTCTCGAGTTGCATTCATTTCCAAACATGATGTCCTTAAATTGCTTTCCTATTTGGACACATTTTTCTCTCCCTCATTCTCTTTCTGTCTTTCTCTTCATTTGCGGCGTGTTGTGCGATCTTCTTGTTTCCTACTTCAGTTTAATAAACTTGAAATGATGAAGCTACAGTCTTGGTAATGAAAACAAGAAAAAAAGAAATGGCATATTTCTTAAACTGACATTATATTAATAATATTTTGGCAATAACTCTGAATCAGTTAAACTTGTTTATTTTGATAGAGCTAGGCCTAATGTTTTCTAAGTAAATTCAGCTTTGATGTTTTTCCAATCTTTGCAGTGTTGTCATATTGCATCTAACTACAGGGTCATGGGGGTCTGCTGGAGCCAATCCCAGCCAACACAGGGCGCAAGGCAGGAAACAAACGCTGGGCAGGGCGCCAGCCCACCGCAGGGCGCACACACACATACACCCACACACCAAGCACACACTAGGAACAATTTAGAATCGCCAATGCACCTAACCTGCATGTCTTTGAACTGTGGGAGGAAACTGGAATACCCAGAGAAAACCCACGCAGACTCGGGGAAAACATGCAAACTTCACCCGGGAAGTGAACCTGGGTCTCCTAACTGCAAGGCAGCAGCACTACCACTGCACCACCATGCCACCCTGGCAAAAATCAACAATAATGAAAACATGGATTAGTGTTATAATCTAAAAGTTCCAATTCACAATTTTATACCACCAGGGCCACATAACATATGTAAACTTTAAAATGCATTTAAATATACTTAAATATATCAAAACTTAGCAAATAAAGATGTTTTGAAAATGAACAAAGATATTTAATATATTGATGTGTTAATCATAGCAGAAAAAATCATATGTGTTTTGTGGTAAAATGCACCTGGACACAGACAGACACACCACAGAAGTCCCAAAGCACACACGCTTTTTATTTCTTTTCCAGCATACAGTATACAAATCACCACAAATAGCTCAGTCCCTTCTTATCTTTTCTTTTCTCTCTCTTTCTCTACTGCCGCCTCCACTCCTCTCCCACAAGCTCTGTCCTCCACCTCTCGACTCCGGCTCCCTGAATGGAGTGAGGTGGCCCCTTTTATATTGCACCCGGAAGTGCTCCAGGTGTGCTTCCATTAGCGTCTGGCAGCACTCCCGGGTGTGGCGGAAGTGCTGCATGGGCTCCCGGAAGTACTCCAGGTGACCCCGGATCTTCTTCTGGGAGCACCTCCGAGTGTGGCGAAGTGCTGCTGTCCAGGGCTGCGCAATTGTCTAGGCACCCCCTGGCATGGCCACGGGCCCCAGCAGGGTTGAGCTATCCAAGCTCCAATCCCGTGGCCTCGATACAAACCAGGGGGCTGCCCTCTTGTGTCCAGGGGGAGGTGTTGTCTCTCTCCCGGTCCTTCCATAAGAAATGCGTCCAGGCTGGGAAAGGACCCCAGCTGTCCACCGCAGTTTGCATTATGGTAGAATAAAGAGGCTGGCAAAGTAGAAGTGGTCAGTGTTTCCCTTACACTGCTTTTAACTAATGGATCAGTCAAGTTCTGTAATGAAGGACAAATCATCAATAACTGCCAAAAAGCGATGATTTATTAACACAGAAAATCACATCCTTACGGATTTAAAAAATCCCATGTTGTCATTGCATGCTATGAACTTCTCTTTTTTCCAGGGAAAGGCATGAGGTTTGATTTTGCAGTGAGGGTATGTTGTCCTGCCATTCTTGTAAAGTGAAGGACAACAAGGCTTTGTTGTGTATTCAGAATCCATGTAGAGACAGATATATTTCCCATCAGACACTCCACCCCAGAGGAAATGCCAGAGACTACAGCTGGCTGGATTTGGTATAAAATTATGCTTTTCTCATGTCATGTCAATCATTTAAATTTCACAGATAGAAATTGAACATTACATATTCAAACTGTTCTGAGATAGTCTAAGATATTAAATGTCTAATTTAATCTTAATGGATATCAAAGGGGATTCATCTTAGACAAGTTAAAAGAAAGAAAGAAAGAAAGAAAGAAAGAAAGAAAGAAAGAAAGAAAGAAAGAAAGAATAAAAAATAATTGAAACATGCGTACATCCCTTGTGAGTTTCATAAAGGCTAAAAGAAGTGAAAATATAACTGGAGAAGTAAAAATCTGATGGCACACCATTGTAATACCAATTTCTGTTTTCTAGTGGAATATCAGATTTTCCTAATTAGTATCTTGTGATTCTCTAATTCCTTTTGTCTTAAATCATGATCATTAATTAGTAGATTGGCGCCATCCCAAGATGATGTTTGTTTAGTACCTACCAGATGTTCCACTGAGGCAACAAGAATGCTTGTTAACATTTTTATTTTTAATCTGTTGTTGATTTTTTTTCCTTTCAGCATATTGTGAGATTTTGTTTCCTAGCTTGGAAAAGCAACACTACATCTCCATATTAAACTTTGCATTTGCTAAGTTGTATATTTTCAACATGATGACTGTACTCTCATTAATCTGAGTAAACTCCTTAAATATACAACTAAAAATAATTCAGCTGTCTATCTTTTTAAGAACTCTTCTATTATAAAGGCTAGGTAGTAAAAGGCTAACAAGGCTAGACTTGTCGCTCTCCATAAAAAGGCATTAATTGTTTTTGGAGATCCTTACATTTCTCAGATTTTCCGAGAGGTATGATCCCTCCTAGGCTCTTGACCAGCTTTATTCTTATATTCTGATTTGGATGCTTATAAAATAAGGACCAGACAATATTTATCCTCATCAGTTAAAGGAAGTTAGTGAGTTCATATATAAACCCTTGTCCATTACTGTCTTGAGAGAAGAGGACAAACTGGCTCTAACAAGAATAGAAAATGAGCTCAAGACTCAGATGTATAACCGCACAAGAGGATAAGTACATTAGACTTTGTAGTTTGAGTATCAGATATCTTACAGGTCCTCAGTTGGTTACCTCCTTAAACAGTGCATGCCAAATACCACTGTCATCTGCAACAGTGAAAAAAAAAGTTAAAAATTGGCCCATGAACACAGACATTGGATGATCGAGTTCTGTGTGATTCCAAATTTTTGCCCACTTTTATTCAGATATGGCTTTTTCTTTTTAACTCAGCTTCTTAGGCCGGTATCCCAGTGTCATCTTTTCACTTCTAAAGATGACCCTAGTATTAGGCTTCTACTATTTAAAGATGCAGTCCATTATTTGGCACTCCACAGCTTATGGCTCTTCCTCTCCAGTATTCTTCTTTATTCTTACAATGTTTAGAACAGGATATTCTGATTGCAGTGTATTTTATGGAGCGTAGACATTCATATATTCTGTTATATATAGGGGTTCAAGGTAATCGACAGCACTATAATGTTAATAAGAGGAATTTGAAATTAGTGCAAAACATAAATGGAAGCCAAATTCAAGACTTAAGAACTGATGTGGTCTTGAGATCGAGTAAATGTTTTAAGGTAGAATTTTGAATTTTCTGTAGGCTGAAAACAGAACAATTTGCATAGGCTAGATTTTCCGTATTCTGCACATTAAGACACCACCTTAATTTTCTAATACTTTTGGAAAACAAAGATCTTGAATAATTTAGTAATGTAACTACTAAAAAGATCAGAGTGAAATATTATGACAAAGTAAAAAAATAAATTGTTTCAGAGGAAGTGGTTATGCTCCACAGTCCTGGTAAATTACGATCAGAGAATTGCTTTAAAACCTCAAAAAAGAAACAGGAGCAGTGTTTTATTCAAAAACTTTTTTTTATTTTAATTGATGTTTTGAATTTTATTTAATATATTACGCATATTTTATTTTATTATATAGCAGTTTTAATAAGGAGAAGACAAAGAGGAAAAGGTTTGGGGAACCACCCTGTATATTATAAGAGACAAATGCACCAAAACAAAGTTAACTGAGTAGTCACATAGGACTGAGTCTGAATAGAACTAAATTGGGGAAGAGAGGTGTTTGGCTTTTATAGGAGGTGTGCAGGAAGAGGCAGGTCCGTGAGGGAAGTGAGGTCAGTAGGAGGGCGTGGTCTGGACAGGGATGCGGAACTGATAATTTGTAGAAGAGGGAGAAAAGGAGTTAGTGCACTTCATCAACCCCCAACCAGACATCTTACACTCATTAACGGCCTTTGACTGCCTCCTATGTGCACGCGTGTGACACATATTTTATTAAACAATATTTGCTTAAAAACAATTCTATATTCTAATGACTGTGTTTCTCTCAACTATATACTGTACCTTTCTTATTTATGTGTACATTATTTATGTCTTCTGTATACTATTTTATTACTTGTTATTCACATCTATATTTAATTTATTTTTCTTTACATGTAACCACTACTTTCACATGTTGTAAAGCACTCTAAACACACCGTTTGTATGAAAATGTGCTGTAGAAATAAATGCTGTTCTTATTGTGTTGTAAAAGACTGCATTGTGTGGTTGAGATTGGAAAAGGCTTGCTCATTTATACTTTTTGTGGGCACTAAGTGAATGTAACACGTTTCATTATCTAGATCTGTAGATCAATCTACTATGAGAATACAAACAAGTTAGATGGGTCAAAATACTATGTCCTCTTAATCATCCTTATGGAAACTGTCCCATCTGTTAAAATGGCACTTTTTTGAGATATCCTAAATGTGTTGATAATTTTAATTACGCAAAAGCATACGTTAACAAGTGGGAACCTAAAAACAGACCACATTTAAGTGTGCAAAAACAAATGACTAGATGAGACCATTTAGAAGTAAGTTTTGGCCTGGTTACTTTTTTTCTGAAGTTTCCACATTCTTGCTATGCGTACAGCAGATCTTTCCAGGTAATGTGCTGTCTTCCTACATCTGAGACACGTTCATCCTGTCTTTAATGATGACATCAAATTATCCTAGTATTAGTGAGTATTGGTATGAGCAGCAGGGTGTGTGCCATGAGGTGCAATGGCATCCTGTCCAGGTATGGGTACTGTGCTGTTCAGATGGGTTTCCAATAAATAACCTTATATAATAAATAAATAAAATGGATACTATTCAAAAGCTACAATAATAATGAATGTGAACAAAACTAAAATGAATAATAAGAATGGAAATACCTACTGGATGGACAATAATATTCTGATGTAGCAAGTAACGTCACATTCAATGTCACTGTACAAAAACAAAAGTCTAAATCTATGTGGCTATGTGATGGTAAATGATTGGGACAAGGACATAGCCATATAAAAAGAAAATGCACATATACTGGCTATATATACATAAAAAAAATTTAAGTGAGACGGGACCAGGTGTTATTAGAGGTTTTAGGTATTGTCACCTCAGAAGCCTAAAAGTTACAATGGACTGCCGAATATACAGTATACGTTATAATAAAGACAACAAAAAATAAGTACTGTGATGGACGACCGGCTATGGACTCCGGTCGCCACCCCCAGGCCGCTAGGAGGAGCCCTCCGGACAGCATATTCGTGCCCCGAGTTCCAGCAGGGCCTCATGGACTTTGTAGTGTTGTGACACAGCCCTGCTGGATACCTTGGGGGCTGCCAGGAGTTGCTGTAGGGGGGCTAGTGGGCTCTTGCATGCCCTATAACCCGGGAGTGCGTCACAGTCACGTGACTGGAGGAAGCGACGTGCTCCCGGGATGAAAAGGACTGTCTACCCTGACCCGGAAGGGATAAGGACTTGGGGGTTTGGCCAGGAACCACTTCCGGGTCAGGGGCTATAAAAGGACTCTGGGTAAGCCCAGACATTTTGAGCAGAGCTGGGAGGTAGGGTAGCGAGTGTCTGGGCGAGGAGGAGAGAGAGTATTGTTTATTGAGAAAGTCTTATTTGTGATTTATATGCGAGTAGTGTGGAGAGTGCTTTGTGCACCGTGTAATATTAAAATAAAGAATATTTATACGTTCACCTGGTCATCAGAGTGGTACCTAAGGGTTCGAGAGGTGGCTCAAAGCCATAACTGCTACACTGGCGTAGTCGGCAGGAGACTCTGGCCGTCCGTTGGCAGAGAATCTGCAATACAAATAACTTTTGTGGTGGCAGAGAACCCAGGGAAGGTCCCTCTAATAACCGCGGAGGTGAAAACTCCACCCGCGACCAAGAGCGCTGCAGCTGTAAGCCAATCTCTACAACAGGCTAGAATGGGGAAGAAAACTGGGAAGAAGGCTGGAATTGTCCAGAAGACTTCTGTCCCGGATCCAATGGAGACGCTGTGGACTTACCTGATGGGCAGTGAGGAAGATCGGGAGCAGCTCAATGCAGAGCAAACCCGAGCGGGACGACAGCCGGAACGTTGCAGGATTGCAACTCCCGAAGATTATTACAGGGAGTTGGAGCGAGACCGCATACGTTCCGAGGTAAGTGCTGGGGAAGCACGCGCACCGCCGGGAGCTTGTTTTTCTCTATTTGCAGAGGCTTGTCTGCACGAAGCAGGCAAAGAGCACGCCCGCCTCACACCTAGACAAGATGGCCGCGAAAGAAAGGAAGCAAGCCAGTCTAGGCGTCCGCAGAAAGGGAGTCCAGTGGCTGAGGATGTCCACGTGAACTCGCGTGCTGGCGACCAGGAAGAAGAGCAGTTGGGAGCCGTCGGCGAAGTGAATACTTCCCCGACGCGTCTGCGCTCCCTGAAGGGGAAGGGGGCGGCGAGCAAAGCAGCGCCAACTTCACATAAAGGTAAAGAGGGGCGGGATGTGACTGAAGGAACTGCCGGTAAGGTAAAAAAGGCAGACCGCAGTCGGCTTGGTGTAGCCACCCGTCCCTCAGAAGACTCCAACTCCCAGGAGACCTTGCGAAGCCCAGCAGAGCACGTGCCAGGAGTGGACGTGCTCATTGGTTCCCGGTCGGCAGGTAATCAAAATAACGAAATGTACATACCTACGGCCGAATTAACTGAATATATGGTACGCGATCTCGAGGAGGTACTCGAGCCCGTACTGGCTTTCTTGCAGGGGATTGCGGACTTGAGAGAACGTCTGGAGGAGCTGGGAGCTACAGTCAAAGCGCCGTTGATAAGACTGGAAGAATACCTTCGGCTCTTAGGCCATGAAGCCCCGGCCTCGATTAATGCGGCGGTGCAGGTAGGTGCTCTCTGTACCGTATATCATAAGGGGACACAGTGTGAACCGGCACCGAGTTTAAAAAGTAGCGGTTGCCAAAGCACTGTGAACCCGACATTGGAGTGTGGCACAATGACGGAGTGGTCGGGCAATGATCCGATAGAACCGGGGTGGCGGTATCAGACGCCGCTCCGGGATAACGCGGACCGTAAGAGCCCGACCCGCGTGAACAGGGGGTTGTCGCTTGTTACTGAAGGGGCGGGGGAAGTACCGATCACCCCGGTACAGCTGAATAGTGCTGTTACCCGGAGCGATACGGTACTAATGACGCCGCCTCCGAGTTTGCATAGGGCAACGGGTGTGCAAACAGCAAAGAGGCTCTCTCTTTCCCATAGAGAGCCTCACGCTGTGCACAAGCCCCAGAGGAAGCAGGAGGTCCCCGAATTAAAACGAGGGTCTCCTGACAGACTGAAGAAAAGGGCGGAGAGCGGCAAAGCGGCCGTTAAACCCTCCTTGGCGGAGGACAGGGTGGAGCTGACGGAATTCCCGAGGTGTTTCCGGTCTCGGGAAGAGAAGCCAACAGGAGGACGGCGGCGGTGCTACAACTGCCGGCAACCGGGCCACGTGTGGCGTAGTTGTCCCCGGAGGACAGGGGAGCGGTGGAATCGCAGATACACCGTTCCCCCAAGGTTCGCTGGGGGATCTAGACAGCGGAACCATGGCCCGGATCTCGTGTCCTCCTGGAGGAGGACGTCCCTCGCGGGAATCAACGCTCCGCCCCACTGGTCGTCGCTAAGGGGGAGGGACTGTGATGGACGACCGGCTATGGACTCCGGTCGCCACCCCCAAGCCGCTAGGAGGAGCCCTCCGGACAGCATATTCGTGCCCCGAGTTCCAGCAGGGCCTCATGGACTTTGTAGTGTTGTGACACAGCCCTGCTGGATACCTTGGGGGCCGCCAGGAGTCGCTGTAGGGGGGCTAGTGGGCTCTTGCATGCCCTATAACCCGGGAGTGCGTCACAGTCACGTGACTGGAGGAAGCGACGTGCTCCCGGGATGAAAAGGACTGTCTACCCTGACCCGGAAGGGATAAGGACTTGGGGGTTTGGCCAGGAACCACTTCCGGGTCAGGGGCTATAAAAGGACTCTGGGTAAGCCCAGACATTTTGAGCAGAGCTGGGAGGTAGGGTAGCGAGTGTCTGGGCGAGGAGGAGAGAGAGTATTGTTTATTGAGAAAGTCTTATTTGTGATTTATATGCGAGTAGTGTGGAGAGTGCTTTGTGCACCGTGTAATATTAAAATAAAGAATATTTATACGTTCACCTGGTCATCAGAGTGGTACCTAAGGGTTCGAGAGGTGGCTCAAAGCCATAACTGCTACAGTACCTAAGTTGAAAAAAAAAATTAAGAACATAATTTAATTGACTTCTTAAAGTGCCTTCATAATGAATTGTACAGTACTGAACTACAGCTTCTGGATTTGGAAAAATTATTCTCATAATTTATGAAATTTAAGTTATGAAAATAAAAACATTTATTAGCATAACCTAACATTACATTAATTAACAGTTATGGGATGAGGGTACAAAGCCTATCCCAGCAGCACTGAGTGCATGAAAACAGAAAATAGCCTTAGACAGAGCATACAATGCTCATACACGCATACAACCAATTTAGGGCCAGTGTGGAATTGTCAGTTGACTTAACTTGCATGACTTTAAGGATGGGGAGTTCTTGCAGGGGAAATCCACATGGGCGTAAGGAGAATGTGTAATCGCTACACAGATAGCCACTTGGTGTAAATGCAGAATGATGGTTATGTGAGGTATCTTAAAATTTTCAACTAGTGGACCTTTGGCTGGGTGTAGTAGCAGTGCTGCACAGAAAAGTGTGGGCTGAGTGAGAGCAAGCTCAGCTGGCATCACTTGGAAAAGCTCCATTTGCAATGCTTACAGACAGCCACAGAAAACCCAGGCTTAGATGTTGCTGTATTCGTTCACATGACAAAGAAACCTGATTTTGAGTGCGTTTGTACTGCAGACATGACGTCTGACCACAAGCAGATACCACAGTGCAAAATGTGTGACCTGAGATGGTTCATGTTGTGATTCCACAACAAAATCCTAGTCATTTATTTTTCAGATATTGTAACCAATTGATATTTTCTTCGTTAGTTGATACAGACTAAATGCATTGACGCGTTGTAAAGAAAAATGCATCTTTTACTCTGTCTTTTCTGTAGTATGTGCCTTGTACAAGTAGCAGGTTCTGAAAAGGTGCAAATGACTTCCTTTCAGCAATGCTTCCAGTAGCTTCAGAAATATGAACAGATAGTACACTTTCTGTTTTTCAGCACTGAACTGTTAGATTTTTGGAGGCTGGCACATTCACTTAAAAAGATGTGCAGATTAAATGTTTAAGGATGCAGAGAAGCTGTTTGTTGTGTTGTATGAATTGCACAGATCTAGATATGACATAGCAGCTTATACATATTTAACATCTCATATTGAAATAGCATCTCACTTTGACAAATTAAAGGCACATTGACAGCTATGTAAAGAGAAAAAATGAGCCATGTTTGTGTGATGAGTGCTTAAATTTGACTCCACAGTGCAGTGTGGCATATGACTGTATCAAATACTTTAGAACATACACCTCTGTGAAAGGTGTTGTAGGAAGATAATAAGAGTGTCAGGCGTTAGCTGCAACAAATTAAATTATCAGGTTGAATTATATTTTTCATACAATGCAAGCACATGAGTTCAAAAAGCAGAGAACCAGTGTCAAATATAGTTCCTTTAATACTGAAACTGTGCCAAAACATTATACATGTTTGGTACAGTAGGATGATAACACATAGAGTTGAATACTCTTAGAAAACTGTGACTTTTGTCATTAAGCACTTCATTTTTCATTTCAGTGTTTCTTCTATCAAATAAACACAACAGAGAACTCTTTGCAAATCCTATGTTTTTTTGCATTACATGTTTACAGAGAAACCACTGTTAAAAAGACGAGACATACTCAAATAAAGGTTTGGGGCAGCCACCCGTATAATCTGGTTTCCTGGCTGCAAAAGTCGTTTTATGTAAATGAACAGCACTGGTGTGCATACAATTGAGTCCAAAGCAAGACTGAGGAATTAGGACAAAGGGCAGGGTTTTAAAGGGGAAGACAGGAAGTGAGGTCATAAGGATCAGGGACGTGTTTGCTCTCCATTGGTTCGGGCCCGGACGTGACGTCAGAGGGGCTGGAGCCAGTAAGGACTCCTTCCATTGGCTCGGTCCCGGAAATGATGTCACGAGAGCCAGGTGGAATCTCCCGGGAATGGTCTGTAGGCAAGAAAGAAAAACAGTCAGTGCACTCTGCCACCTCCCGGCATATCTCAGAACTGCCGTCACTCAAGCCCTTTAGCTGCCTCCCATGCGCACGTGTGTGACACCACTTATATAGGTAAATTAATGTTACAACTGGAGAAAAATCAATAGGTTATAATAATAATAATAATAATAATTCATTACATTTATATAGCGCTTTTCTCAGTACTCAAAGTTATATGGAAAAGTACAGTTGAGTGCCTCCATTGTTATGTTTTTCCACTTTATCATTTGATGATAGCATATAGAAAGGGACCAGTTTGGGTCTTGGCATTGTATTTTGAGGAATTCCATATATGACCTCAGAATATAATCTTATCAGATTGAAAATTATAGGATAACTATGAATTAAACCATTTAGGAGAGATTCCTGATGGTTCAATTTAATTGTCAAATGTATGACCAACAGAATCAAAAGCCGATCTAAACCTACTAAAATAATGATTGCAGAATTTGACACTCTAGAGCATAATACAATATTGCTAACTAGGATAAGTAAAACCAGATGAATTTGCTTCACCTTGAGTTCGGTGAAATCACAGAAATGTTCGCAAACTTTGAACTGCGCAAACTGCACTGGAGTCAATGGAGAAGGAGGAATTAAAATTGTTTTTAAAAATGGTGCAATGGTCCTTTAAGTGTTCCTGAGGGCTAGAGGTAAGTTTGCAAACTATGCTGGACCAATTATTGTGATCAGATATGTGACCTGAACTGTGAGACAGCAGTGCCTCAAACAACAAAAGATGCCGAAAGAATGAATAATACAAACAAAATACAGCAAACGACCACAAATTAGCAATAAGTAAATTAAAATAAAAGTCATTGCATTCACATGGTTCCAGTCCAGGGGCACACTTTGCCCATGCCACAAAGTGGTGGCAAGGGCCTAGCTAGTTTCATTGTTTGAAGTCACAGCTACAGGTAGAGTTTAGTTTTTGTTTCCCTTGTACCTGTCCAGATGCTTGGCACTTTCTTCATCTAACAAGAAGAAAGAAACTCCTTGTAAATAGTAATATATCCTTTGTTTTTTAATTATTTCACAGTGTGTCTTGTGTTTTCTGATGTGGGGGAGTGGAAAAGGAGGGCTCCTTTAGGGCTTATTTTGAGTTCATTACTGGGTACATGGCTAATTTGCAAGGATATTTGGCCATGTGGTGCTGCTGCACAGGGATCAGTGTTATTTTTTCTAATGGCAGTACCTGTAAGGATGGAAATCTGGCATTGTTTCTCAACCTTTGTGGCTTTGGGACCCATTTTAATGTTTTTAAGATCACTGACAACCCACATGCAGACATGGAAGGAAAAAAATTGTCAAAGAAGGTCTTCAGCAAACACAGCATATTCGCTATGAGAAACATTTTGGCGAAATTTGCCGATCAACACTTTTGTTAGCAATATATTTTAAGGCTGGTTCTGTTAAGGGAATGTGGCGAAAGCAGAATAAAACTTTTTAAATATGCTACAGCATTTAAAATGAGATTACAAATATTTTTTTGCCTGGAGGAAGAAGGCATGTTTGAAATTATTAAGAAATTCTTGTGCATGTCAAATCTGATAAAGGACTGACAATTTGAAGTTTCCAGGTGAAATATGAAAGTGGATGGAATTTACAGAAGGCTATATAAAAAGCTTTTACAAGCTGGGAAGTAATACAAATAATAAAACACATGCAGAGATATACTTGTGTTTATTCTGCTACAGTTCCTCCCTTTTGCTCTCTCAGAACAACTAATTAAAGCATTTAACTAAGTTTTTAACATCATCATAAACAACACATGATTTGCCCTAAGTCTTAGATAGAAAAAAAGAGTTCATTAAGTATGGTTCATCTTCTTGACATAAAAATAACCATAATAAGAATATCAACTACTGTTATGAGCAAGTCCAGCCATCATCTGAAATATATAATTGTGATAACTATTATAGAATACTGATTTCATATCAAAGGTAGTACCGTAGTCTGGAATCAGTTTTATATTTGGAGCTTGAATCCTTTTTGCCCTCTTCCTTCTGTAATGGAGTGGCTGTGGCAATATGGACTGAATCTTTACCATAAGATGAAATACTAAGTACCACACAACCCTTTAAGGCAAACCTGGAAAACCATTTAAGCTGCAGACAAGGTACCATTAAAGTGTAACTGGGGTTGGACAGCGTTAAAGGAGTCCTCCTTAGAGCTTGTGTAATTATGGAAGAGCTTGTACAAAGGTAACAATGGCTTGTTCATGCAGTTACATTAAAATAGGCTGATTAGTTTTCAAAGAAGTCCCACCAACTACAAGTTAAAGGACCACATTTTCTACTTAAACCTTGTCTTTTTGTAATTGTATAATCGTGTGTGATAGTGGTAATAATTACATTTTTCCCTTCTATAAATCTCAGAAATTTGTTCCATAAATTAAGAAGTCCTAACTGTGGCAATTAAACATTATCAACTACTTGACTGATACCATGCCTTATCATGGGTATGAGTAACGGTTTAATTTCCTTTTTATCTTATAAAAATGTGTTATATTATTTTAGCAAAAAAAATACATATTCCTGCATTTCGTCATGACCAGATCATTTAGTAGTGCCATTTTTAGTGACAGAGACAGCTGTGGCATTTAATTACAAATTATGTTGCTAATGAAATGTATATAAGAATGACTACAGATAGAGTCCTAATACAAACAAAATGCTTACATCCATAAAGTTTATCTGATTTTTATCCAGCTGTGGGCTGTGCTAGGCCCTCACAGTTGTTTTCTATTGAACACAGGCAGTATGCATGCTAAACAGTAGGTGTCAATCCTCCCTTCAGAAGACATCATCACTACACTCATTAACTCTTTTAGGGCGGATGTCGACTTTCATCGAAATTGAAGGGTAGAGGACGGTAACTGGCTTTAAACAGCGAAGAAACTCGCTGTTTTGTTTTAGTTCAACTCTCTTTGCTAGAAGGAAAGATGGTTTGGTTGATTTGACCTCGATTACCTGCACATGCATGAGAAGCGAAGAGCAAATTACTTCTAAAATGGCATTGACATCTGGTGAAAGACCAAAGTGAACGTGCAAAGCAAAATACTCTGTGGACGACATTTTGCATATTGCCGTTGAATCTGCCTCTGACTTGTTGGACTCCGATTTTGATGCAAGTGATCTGGACATGGAGATCAAAAATGAAATTGAGGTAGCAGAATCAGCTGATCTGTCCTCAGCTGGTTGTGGTGCTGAACATGCTTATGTAGCTGATGCACCTATGGCAACATTCATCTGTGAGAATGGCCACTTACAATGACAAGAGTTACAAACCAGATTGCGATGCACTGTGGCTGCCACCATCGCATGAAAACAGCCAGGCAGCCAGTCTACCACGGACTCCTGCCACCCCGTACAGCTAGCATAACAGCAAATAGGTGGCAAGAGCCGCTACAGAACAAAGCATTATGTTGATTTATGTGCGAAACCACTGTTTTGTGTGCTTTTCAGAAAACTGAGTTGTTTGGAAAAACATATTCAGCTCTCAAAGACTTAATGTAAGACACTGGTACTTTTCAGAGTCACATTTAAATTTTAAGAGTTGTACTCAAGCTCTTTAGCAATGTTAAAAAACGTCTGCCACCAGCTGGGATCATTGGTTTGTATCTGGGTTTTCAATTCACACACTGCAGACTCACAACCATTCTTTGCATAAGGCACTCTATCTTTTTCCCAATTATTACTTTGTTTGGCTACTTTATATAATACTTAGGCCCAAGAAGCCCCTATATTAATTATCTATTCTGTATTGCTATGAACAGCTGTTAAATTAAACTATATATACAGTATTTATCTATACTAATGAAATTAGACACTAGGTCATGTGTGTCCCTATTCCCAAAACACTACTATTTACCATCTCATAAGTTTGCTATCACTCCACTTAGTTATCAAATTTATCTTAATTTTGTGTTCTTAATGTTCTACACTATACTCTGTAATATTAAAATCAACGACCAATAATACATTGATTGGACCGGCCTTAACTGGCATACACATCTCCTAGTGTCTTATAATTCTGACATTAAATGAAGGAGCTCCCCTTGATAATGTTAAATGTATTAATGTCATTAATATTCATTAATGTAGCACTACATGTAGTAATTACCATGTGTTACATTCTGATTAACCATAAAAAGTGGGTAGTTGGCATAGACCAGATGACATACAACAATTTATTGATAAAAGTAACATTGTAGTCCACTCATTTTAAGTGTCAGTGAGCCTAGAATATTCTAGAAATACTTCTTCTTACATATTGTTTTTGCCCAAAGTGTTGGCCATATTATTTTGCTAATCATATTTTCTAAACTCATAACTACTATATTATATCTCTCTACAGCAGAAGGGGTTGTGGACTATTTAGTATCTTAGCCTAACCAACCCCCTTGGGATCATGTCTGTCATGTCATTCACCTTAGGCCCTGGACAGATCAGATTAATGTCATCTCCTTTCCGGCCTCAGAGGAGATGCTCTTCACAGACATAATTGAACTTAACTTTGGTAGGACCCAGCTCCCCCAGTGGAAACACAAGCTGAGGCATCATCTTGATGCCAAACCTGGGCACACAATATAATCATTCCACTTGGGCCTGTGGTTCTTGCGCAGCCTTGTCACCACCTAGAATTGAAGCAGGCCGAAACGAAGTACGAGATCAGGCAGATGTTGGCCCTTAATATTATAGAAGAAAGTCGTAACCCTTGGTCAAGTCAATTCATCCTGGTCTTAAAATCCAACAGAAGTTGGCGCATTTGCAATGACTTCCATCAGGTTGATCTGGTTTCCAGTTTTGGTGTTTATCCCATGCCCAGGAAGGATGATATCCTGGAGCACAAAGGCAGCACCCAGTACCTGTCTACCCAGCATGATGAAAGTGCATTGGCAGAATCCGTTGGAGTAATCATCCAAAGAGAAAACAGTGCATAGCACCCTCAGTGGACACTGGCAGTATTGCATCCTATCATTTTGTCTGCTCCAACCCCACAATGCCTATAGTGCTGCCTACTTGGAAGATGTAATTAGTTATTCTAATACACTGAATGACCACGTACAACATGTGTTTGCCATTCTCTGCACCATCTACAAAACCAGCCTCCACATCAACCTCAACAAGTGGGGGTGGGGGTACTTGGACTATGTGGTTGCAGGTGGACAGGTGAACCCCAGTGTTCAAAAGTTGATGCCATTCGTGGCTGGACCATGCAACAAACAAAAAGGCAAATACAAAACTTTTTGGGCATTGCAGGCTATTACCAAAGGTTTGTACCCTGCTTCTCTGAAAGGGCTGATCCTTTAACAAACTTTACTAAGCAGAGCGCTCCGAATACGGTGGCATGGAGTGCCCTGGCTGATTTTGCATTTCATGACCTTAAAATGGCCCTAATGTCCACTCCTGAATTCATTAGTGCTAACTTTTCCCTTCCTTTTCTCTTTGAGAGTGATGCTTCAGACACCGACATAGGTGCGGTATTGAGCCAAGTGATCAACTGAGTCAAAAACCCAGTCAAGTACCTCAGCCATAAACTGCTGGACTGAGATGCAAGGAATGCGCTAATGGAGAAGGAGGCCTTCACCATTAAATGAGCAATAATTCAGCTCTGGAACTGCTTACTGGGGAGGGAGTTCATTTTGATCACAGGCCATGCACCTCTCCAATGGCTGTGTTTGAATAGGAACTCCAAATTCAGGATGATGTGCTGGTTCTTGACCCTGCAGGCCTATAAATTTCTCATCAAACATTGATGATGCCCTCTCTCAGGTACACAATGTCACAGCTATATCTGCCTGGCCCATGGTGATTGAGCTTGAGGAGGGGACGTGTCAAGCATTTACATCTGGGAAGTTTTAATGAATTGTCAACCAACAAACAGACTCAAAAAAGTCATTGAAAATTACAGAATTAATTTGTGTTATGGATTATTCTTACACTTTTACACACTTTGGGGTCAGTATATACTTCGAATAATAAATAATTAATAAAAGCATGCCTATATATGTTGTTAATGACTTCATAATGGTGCGGCCTTGTTCGAGTTAAAGCAGTCGTCAGTGGCCTTAGTGCGAAAAAAGGTTGCCCACCACTGAGTTATAATATTGCACAACCTGCACCACTTTATAAAGCGCGTATTTACATATGATGACGATAGCATTTTTAAGATGAAATGCAGCAAAATATGTTTATTGCATGATACAGATAAAATGTTAACGTCATTTAAATAATGTATATTGTTAAAAATGAAACATGTGAGGACACAGTGTCGCAGCGCTAGTGATGAGCTGGCTCCTCGATTATTCCTGCCTCACGCTTTATTCGTGCTGGGGCTGGCGCGACATTGGATGGATAGATGGATAGAATAATTAAACATGTACTACGAAGATATTTCAATGTTTTTAAGAATCGTCGTTCTAAGTTTACAGATGGCTTAACATCTATTACAGAGCTGATTGTGTGGTGATTGGTTACTTGGAGAAAGAAAAGGAACAACAGGAATTGTGGGTTAGTACATTTGAAAGAGACAGTACTGCTGCAATAAATTATTTCATCGAAGGTCGCATATGCTGCAGCAAGCATCTTGCGGGAGGCAGGAACAATCTCTGGACAGGGTGCCGACTCGTCACTATCAATGCGCCACCGTGCTCCCATGTTTAATAATGTGTTAATTCCTAGCATCATGAAAATGATATCAAGTATACATCTCAGTATTTTAATTATTCAGCGAGCTGCAATATCACGAATGTAATGGATTCTGAGTCCTTTTGGAGGAAGAGAAAGCCCGTTTAAGAAGCACATAGTGATTCACACACATAGAGCAATAGAAGAACACATAAAAAACAAAGCTTTTAACGTGGTACTTTAGTTACGATGGGATTTGTGAAACTAGTAAATTAAATGATTTAAAGATGAAGTTTATGATGTTCTACTTTAATGACAAAATAAACTATGTGATTAAAGTGGAAATTTCGAGATTAAAGTTGGCATTTCGAGATTTTCTCTCACTGTGTCCCCATTTTTTTTTTCTTTTCTCTGTACCCTAATAAGCTTTAATATGACACTCAGACGGCGGGCTACAACTCACTTCTTTTTTATTTCAGGCACTGTGTGACTTTGTGAACTTGAACTTTCTAGTTTCTCTGACACTCTGTCACTCGATCAACTTCCTTTTGTTGATTATATCACTGTTTAAACCAACAATAAGTAAGTTTTTCCTTTGCCTCCACTTGGTATTCGCTGAAATTCTTCTATTTTCCCCCGTGCTTTTGCCATTGTCTTTTCACAGAAGGCTGAGCTTAAGGGCTATTTATACTGATTTGCATATTCAAAGAGGCGTAATACTGGGAGGAGTTGGGGCGGGACAGCAGGTGCGTGCACATGCGTTACTTTTCACACTGACCAGGTAAATTTATGTAGCGGAAGAATGTGGAAGTTGGTGTTCACACAGATTTATGCATCTGGATTTTTTTGTGCGTACAAACATTTCTGCTTTTGTCCATACGCCATGTTATATTGTGAGTTCTACGCATGGCGTTATGCATGAGGCCCCAGGAGATCAAAAATATATTGTGCAACTAAAGCACTGGGGCAAACCAAAACTCAAAGGCAAAGAATAAATTGAAACCGAGACAAGCCTAGCACTTTACCTATTTAGAACTACAACTGTCACTAAAGATTGTTGTTTATTTTGTATTCAGTTGCATTTATAATTTTAATGCATATTTTTTGTCTTTGTATTTTACTGGGAGCTCCAACCTCCTCTTTTGTATCTTTGTTAAGAAGCAGTAAGTAAGTAAGGAACTTGAAACCAAATAGTATACTACATTTTTTTTACTTTAATTTTTCCTTGAAACATCTGCCATTTGCTTACTACTGAGACCTTTTATGCTAAGCCCAAAATGACATCTTGGAGGGTCTCCTAGATCAGGGGTCTTAAACTCTAGTTCTGGAGCACTACTGTAGTTGTGGGTTTTCATTCAACCCTTTTCTTAATTAATGACCAGTTTTTGCTACTAATTAACTTTTTTCCCTTCATTTTAATTGACTTGTTTTTTTAACACTCAGATCTCTGGATTGCTTATTTCTTCCCTTTAACAGCACCCAGGCAAAAATGAGATATAAAGTGAGCCAACAGATGACCAGTTAAGCTGGAGCCTCAAACTCCAAACAAATTCACTCCAACCAGTTTTTTTAATTAGAAGTCAATTCCTGTTGTTAATTAAACCCATTATTTAATTGGCGTGCTGGTGCTGTCATTATGCCACAGCAGACATTTCTAAAACTGTTCATTTTATTTTTTCTAAAAGCACCGTCAAAGTGTTTTGTGGACCTGAGCAGATCAACATTACTGAGACCTTCACTATTCTTTGTTTTTAGATATTGTATAATGGACACAAGTTAGCTGGTCATGTGTTGGTGAGTTTTGTATATTATTATTGTTTGGCTGCTAATAAAGGAACAGGAACATAGTGGTCTGAGTCTTAAATAGCAAGTTGATTAAAATTAAGGCAAAAAAAAAGGTAAATAGCAGTGAGTAAAGGGTTAGAATGAAAACCTGATACCACAGTAGCGCTCTTGGACAATAACTGGAGACAATTGTGCTGGACAATAGTGCCCATTAACCAGTGAGTCCTGGGTTTAGTAATGGCAGTACTTCCCAAAATACACAGGTGCACCTGGCAAATTCCCAAAAGCAGTGGCCTTACACAGTGCTGGCATACAGGCCTAGAAGAGACCATGGTCATGAATTTTAGGCCAAGCAACAGACAAGTAGGGGTAACTCTTCCAGATGACCGCCCAAATATTGTCATTTCAAGGTCAATTCCATGATCCAAATGCCACACGGTGAGGAGCCACTTGGTACTTTTTTGTACTCACCAGCAATCTCTGGTGTGTCATGTTGAATCCCTAAAATGGAGTAAGCTCTCTTTTAGGCAGACAAGAAGACTCATGAAGAGTTTTATATTATCTTTTATTTTACCTCAATCAGACAGGGGCTCAAACCTCACTTGGGGGAAACAGTCAGGGACTCCAACCCCAACTTAATTCCCTCTCTAAAATCCTATCTTTCGTAATGGACTATTCCTAAAAAATCTGCAACAGCAAAAAATAAATTTGTAAATAACGGACCCAACCTTCAAGGCATGACAAAATTTGAAGACATCCCAGTTTTTCGGCACAAACTGTTAGGGAAAATAGTCTTGAGTCATCGTTACAAATGGAAACCAAGATGGATGTCCTTTATTAGCACCAGAGTGACAGAGTCATTGCATGACAGCAACTGAACTTTCTATGTCAAGAATCTTGTAATCTAAAAAGAACAGCCTCCTTTATCAGTAAGGTTAATTTACAAAATAGATTTAATTTACAACAATCAGCAGACAGTCAAATAATATTTTCCAATAACATCTGTATTTCATTAGGTATGTCTAATTAATTAAACATATTCAAAGTCTTTGACACATGCATTTATTTCTAAATTGATGCTTTTTACATATACATTTGTAAAAAATAAAATATATTTAGGGGTAATTATCAAATCATTCCCTTTGTTAATGTTTAAAACTGAATAGTACAGGATATCTTAATAACAAAGAAAGGACACACATCATAACACTCAAATGCTCATAGAAAAAATAAAACACATGCAGGGATATACTTGTGCTTTTATACTACAAGTCTTTATATCCAAGATCTTTTGAGTTTCAGAATCTCCCTGTTGCTTCCTGCTCTTTACCCATAAAAAACAACACTAAACACAGGAGACACTTTTCACCCTGTCTGAACTGCTTCTGTACCACCCCAGAGAGCTGCACCATTTCTACGCCCTAGGCCAAAGCACATAATTCTGTGACCCCCCCCCCCCCCAAAAAAGTTGATTTATAATTTTCAATTTAATATGTAATAGTTTATTTTTGAAACATATAAGCAGTTAATACAATCTTTATAATCTTTATACCACATTATATTTTTAATTCAAAACTACACTACTACACTACCAAATTGCATAACATCAACACCTACAAAAAAACTTTCCATCGAATTTCTTCAAGTCGTCTTAAATACCTACTAGAATTTCTTCCTTCACGCTTTTGTCCATGAAAAGGCTTCAATTGCTTTATTGAAGTCGACAGATCTTGCTAAGTGCAAGGGCATTCCGCTAATTTTGCTGCATCTTAGATCTTAAATGATCCTTGATTCTTTTCAGAGAAAAAAAGAGACCTTTCAACCAAGGAGTTCGTCACTGGTGTGCAGACAAACATTCTTAATAAAAAGTCAATGTTTGGATAAACTGTTTGTAGTCCTTTTTCTCGTAGCTACTTGCAAAGTGCTAAGGGGTTTTTAGTCCCAATGTTGAAATCAGTTATGTGAGATTTCAGATGGACAAGTTCATCGCATAGAGTGGGTTCCAGGTCATCTTTGAAAATTAAAAGCAGGTTTCTTCCCTCTTCTTCAAGTTCAGGAGAAGTCAGTGATCAGAATTTTGTAATAGCACCAAATCTTTCACCAAACTCTTTGTAAGCAAATGACCTTTTCTCAAGTTCAGCTTTAAGGATAGATAGATAGATAGATAGATAGATAGATAGATAGATAGATAGATAGATAGATAGATAGATAGATAGATAGATAGATAGATAGATAGATAGATAGATAGATAGATACTTTATTAATCCCAATGGGAAATTCACATTCTTCAGCAGCAGCATACTGATACAATAAATAATATTAAATTAAAGAATGATAATAATACAGGTGAAAAAAACAGACAATAACTATGTATAATGTTAAATATTAACGTTTACCCCCCCTGGTGGAATTAAAGAGTCGCATAGTTTGGGGGAGGAACGATCTCCTCAATCTGTCTGTGGAGCAGGACAGTGACAGCAGTCTGTCGCTGAAGCTGCTCTTCTGTCTGGAGATGACATTATTTAGTGGATGCAGTGGATTCTCCATAATTGATAGGAGCCTGCTGAGCGCCCTTCGCTCTGTTACAGATGTTAAACTGTCCAGCTCCATGCCAACAATAGAGCCTGCCTTCCTCACCAGTTTGTCCAGGCGTGAGGCGTCTTTCCTCTTAATGCTGCCTCCCCAGCACACCACTGCGTAGAAGAGGGCGCTCGCCACAACTGTTTGATAGAACATCTGCAGCATCTTATTGCAGATGTTGAAGGAAGCCAGCCTTCTAAGGAAGTATAACCGGCTTTGTCCTTTCTTGCACAGCGCATCAGTATTGGCAGTCCAGTCTAATTTATCATCCAGCTGCACTCCCAGATATTTATAGGTCTGCACCATCTGCACACAGTCACCTTTGATGATCACTGGGTCTATGAGGGGTCTGGGCCTCCTAAAATCCACCACCAGCTCCTTGGTTTTGCTGGTGTTCAGGTGTAGGTGGTTTGAGTCGGACCATTTAACAAAGTCATTGATTAGGTCCCTATACTCCTCCTCCAGCCCATTCCTGATACAGCCCACGATAGCAGTGTCATCAGCGAACTTTTGCACATGGCAGGACTCCGCGTTGTATTGGAAGTCCGATGTATATAGGCTGAACAGGACCGGAGAAAGTACAGTCCCTTGTGGCGCTCCTGTGTTGCTGACCACAATGTCAGACGTGCAGTTCCCAAGACGCACATACTGAGGTCTGTCTTTAAGATAGTCCACGATCCATGCCACTAGGTATGAATCTAATCCCATCTCTGTCAGCTTGTCCCTAAAGAGCAGAGGTTGGATTGTGTTGAAGGCGCTAGAGAAGTCTAGAAACATAATTCTTACAGCACCACTGCCTCTGTCCAAGTGAGAGAGGGATCGGTGTAGCATATAGATGATGGCATCTTCCCGCTCCCACCTTCTCCTGATATGCAAACTGCAGAGGGTCAAGGGCGTGTTGAACCTGTGGCCTAAGGTGGTGAAGCAGCAGCCTCTCCATGGTCTTCATCACATGTGATGTCAGAGCAACAGGCCGAAAGTCATTCAGCTCACTAGGACGTGATACTTTGGACTGGGGTGATACAAGATGTTTACCAAAGCCTCGGGACTCTCCCCTGTTCCAGGCTCAGGTTGAAGATGCGCTGTAGAGGACCCCCCAGCTCCGATGCACAGACCTTCAGCAGTCCTGGCGATACTCCATCTGGACCCGCTGCTTTGCTGGCACGAAGTCTCCTCAGCTCTCTGCTCACTTGCGCTGTTGTTATTATGGGTGGGGATGTTTTTCCTATGCTGGTATCAGCAGAAGGATGTGTGGAGGGTGCAGTACTCCGAGGTGAGAGTGAGAGTGGGTTAGGGTGGTCAAACCTGTTAAAAAAGTTGTTCATTTGGTTTGCTCTCTTCACGTCTCTCTCAATGGTGGTACCCCGCTTCGAGCTGCAGCCAGTGATGATCTTCATCCCATCCCCACACTTCCTTCAATGCTGTTATTCTGCAACTTCTGCTCCAGCTTTCTCCTGTACTGCTCCTTCGCCGCCCTGAGTTGGACTCGGAGTTCCTTCTGCACGCGCTTGAGCTCATGCTGATCACCGTCTTTAAAAGGCCCTTTTCTTCTGATTCAAAAGGCCCTTGATGTCACTTGTAATCCATGGCTTGTTGTTAGCATAGCAGCGTACTGTTCTTACTGGAACTACAATGTCCATACAGAAGTTGATGTAGTCAGTAGTGCAGTCAACAACTTCCTCAATGTTCTCATTATGAGATCCCTGCAGGATATCCCAGTCTGTAGTTCCAAAAAGTTCTCTCAGAGTATTCTCAGCCTCCGGGGTCCACTTCCTGAATGATCGTGTGGTTACAGGTAGGACTCTAACTTTTGGTTTATAGTGAGGCTGAAGCTGAACCAGGTTATGATCTCCTTTCCAAGCGCAGGCAGCGGGGTGGCGCTGTATGCGTCTTTAACGTTTGCATACAGTAAAATCCATAGTCTTATTTCCCCGGGTGTTACAGTCCACATACTGGGAGAATGCAGGCAATGTTTTGTCCAGCGTCACATGGTTAAAGTCTCCAGCGATTAGCACAAGCGCCTCAGGGTGCTGCGTTTGTAACTTAGCAACAGCGGAGTGGATGATGTCACTCGCTGACTCCACGTCTGCCCAAGGAGTATTGTATTGATTTGAAAGTTGTCATGCCCGCTTAAACGAATTTCACCATCACATGTCTCATCAGATTGAAGATTCCTGAGAATCGAATGTTTTTCATCACGCTCATATACTTTTCTTTTCAGAAATGTTGAGAGCTTTTTTCCTCATATAAATCAAGCTGTTCTCGCAGGTAACGCCAAATCTGGAATTTTCCTTTAGCACAAGGTTTACACTGAGTGTGTGAGAAAGAAACAGCAAATGCTTTTTATCTGTGGCTGAGCAAGACAGCACAAGCTGTAGAGATGGGCAATGTAAATGTACCACTCAATTTATTTAATATATATGGATGTAAATTTAAAAAACAGCATTTTATATGGCCTTTTCAAAATAATACTGAAAACTTTTGTAAATATTTGGTTGTTATTTCTTCTGTATATACGCCCCCCTGACTACTGCATCCTAGGCCATGGGCCTAGGTTGGCCTTATGGGAAATCCAACCCTGGCACCAATGCTGCAACCCATCTCATGATCTATACTCTTTGCCTTATTTCATGATTTGTTCCCAATTTCATCTTAAAATGAATTCCCATATACAGAAGTAGACTCTAATAGCAAAGTAAAAGTGGCTACTACATAATTTTTTACATAAAAATAATATGATCATTGTAAGTAAAACTGTCATTGAAAAATTAAAAAGGTGTGTACTAAGCCAAAACCCTAAAGTATAACATCAAAAGTTTGGCACAACGTTATCAAAATCATGAAAATACATGTATTCATAAGATGCTCGTAAGTCAGTACCAAAAGTAAAGAGTAGAGCTGAAATCAATCTTGAAAATATACAGAAATAGATTATAAATATGAGAGAGTACAAAAACAAATATCCTAAATTCAGTCTTACCGTAGGATAAGTAGAAACTTACTCAATGACAGTGGTATTGAACAAGCATCAGAATCCATTTAAATAATGATTCCAATTAACTCAAATTAGCCTCAGGTTGTAATGAATGCTCCTAAGTAATGAGAGGAGTGGGTGTTGTTGTGAAAGTAACATGATAAGAATTACCCATCCATGCATAATTGAACCTGCCTAATTCAGTTATGAATCTCAGGGGCTTGAGCATAGTATTGGGCACAAGACAGGAACCAATCAGAGTTGAAGTGCTAGCCTATCATTTAGCATAGTTTTACATACAACACACCCACAACATAGCAGGACAATTTAGAGTAGCTAAGTAACAAACTGGCATTTTTTTTAAATGTTGGAGGAAAAACTACTGAATCACAGGCAGTGCTTAGGTCAGGATCTGAACCCAGAACTGATGTGGTTTGAAGCAGGCAGCACAATAAATGTGCCACTAAATGAAAATTAATTTGTGGATTCTATATATTGTAAATATTGTGGTTAAGGCGCTATATAGGCATCCACACAGACTGACAACAGAGGCACATGTAGAAATAAATAAAAAGGTTTTAATTTTTCTTCATCAGTGGGCTACGTCTTCCTCGTACCCACAGACACAACACAGTCCCAAAGCACACAAAAGCAAAAACACCACAACACACTCTTCTTCCACCACTCCTCCCAGAGCAGCTTTGTCTGTCTCCTCCCGACTCTGGCACCCTGATGAGTGGCTGCAGGCTCCCTTTAAAAACCTCCTGGAAGTGCTCCAGGTGGTAATTGGCCTAAGTAGGCTGCACTTCCAAGTGTGGCTACATTCCAGCACACAGGCTCGTTAAGCCTTGCAGATCCTCCGGGTGGTGGCCACGGAGCCCAACAGGTCTGAGCCCTGAAGTCCCATGCCTGTGGCCCCGATGTAACCCAGCAGGGCTGCCACCACTCGTTCCAGGGGCCGTAGTGTGCATCCCATGGCTGCTCCCCTGGTCCCAGTGTCAGAGGAGCGCCCTGGCCGGGCATGGGTCCCAGCTGTTGGCCACAATATTTATGTTAATAATAGATAATAATTATATTTAAAGCTGGTGTTCTACATAGTTGTAAGTATAGAGATAACTAAACAATTACCATACCATTTTGCTTAAGGTCGAGCTGATCCACGCACAATAATTTCTCACCTGACACCATCCACCTGCATCCTTGACCCAGTACCAACAGGCTTTTTTAAAGAAGTCTCCAATGCTAATTGAACCTTTACCTGACATAGTGAACTCATCATTAGATGTGAAGGTCTACCCTGACTATTTAAAGACTATGTTAACCTCATGCTCTTGACTCTTCTGTTTTTGACAATTTTAGACCAATTTCTAACTTGCCTTTCTTAAGTAAAATTCTAGAAAAGGCAGTTATTAAGCAGCTTAATGATTACTTGAACAAGCATTCTATTCTTGATAAGATTTCAGTCAGGTTTTAGAACAAACCATTGTACAGAAACTGTGCTGGTTAAAGTAGTAAATGACATGTGGGTTAACGCGGACAGAGGCCATATATCTGTTCTTGTTCTCTTAGACTTTTGTGCAGAATTTGACACGATAGACCAGAATATTTGCCTTAGACAAAGGCCTTAGTAGTAAAGGAGCTGTCAATGAAGAGATGAAGAGCATCAGAAATAATAAAGGGGAATTACAAGATACAGACAATGAAACAGCAGATGCTCTAAACTTATATTTTTCTGAGGTCTTCACAAGTGAGCAAAGTGGATAACCTCCATGGGATTACTGGGATGAGATTACTAAGGAAGAACTGAGGGATCTGGAAATTGTAGAGGGAGAAGTACTCTCAGATTAAACAGGCTGAAATCACACAAATCACCAGGACAGATAATATTTACCCTCGAGTTCTTAAGGAGGCTAGCGAGTACATATATAAACCCTTAACACATATTTTTAGAAAGTCACTGCACTCTGGAGAGATTTTGAAGGAGTGGAAAATGGCAAATATCATCCCATTATATAAAAAGGGTGACAGGGCAGATCCAAGAAGCTATAGTGCAGTAAGCTTAACATGCATCACAGGAAAATTAATGAAAGGAATTATGAAGGATAAGATTGAGCAACACCTGGCACAGTTGGAAACTTGTTAAGGTTAAATTAAGCACAGATATTAGTAAGTTTTTCTTTACACAAACAACGATACACACTTGGAATATGCTACCCAGTAGTGTGGTAGACAGTAAGACTTTAGGGACTTTCAAAACTCGACTTGATGTTTTTTTGGAAGAAATAAGTGGATTGGACTGGTGAGTTTTGTTGGGCTGAATGGCCTGTTCTCATCTAGATTGTTCTAATGTTCTAGACCAGGGGTAGGCAACGTCGGTCCTGGAGTGCCACAGTATGTGCAGATTTTTGTTCCAACCCAGTTCCTTAACGAGAACTCAATTATTGCTGATGAAGCACATATTGCTTAAGTGACATTTTATTGCTTCATTTTAGTGGTCTCGCTTGTTAAGGTTCTCCAACCTTAATTGCTTATTTCAATCTTAAACTGCTGCATTCAGTGTTTTAATTGCTCCTTATTAGCAATAAGATGTAAAACAGGGGTAGGCAATGTCGGTCCTGGTGAGCCGCAGTGGCTACAGGTTTTCATTCAACCCAATTGCTTAATTAGAAACCAATCATTGCCAATCTCAGACCTTATTTAATTTTATGGCTTGTTAGTCTGTGCAATGTAAGGCTTTTATATCGTAGATTTTTTTCCTTTCCAAGGATATCATCCAAAATGATTTGAAGCCTAAAACAGATCATTTTCAGTCTGTCACATTTTTCTATTAAGTGTTTTATTAAATCAAACCGTGCATGATGAACACACACAGATGTAATTGGAAAAAAGCTAGCTGGAGAACTGCTGGCTGCTTTGTCTTTTACATCTTATTGCTAATAAGGAGCAATTAAAACACTGAATGCAGCAGTTTAAGATTGAAATAAGCAATTAAGGTTGGAGAACCTTAACAAGTGAGACCACTAAAATGAAGCATTAAAATGTCACTTAAGCAATATGTGCTTCATCAGCAATAATTGAGTTCTCGTTAAGGAACTGGGTTGGAACAAAAACCTGCACATACTGTGGCACTCCAGGACCGACGTTGCCTACCCCTGTTCTAGACAATGGGTGGGCCTCTCTGGTAGTGTCTTAAATTGTTTTCAGTCTTACTTAACAGGTAGAAAATTCTTTGTTAGTTGTGGTGATTGTAGAGACCCATGGATCCACAAGGATCTCTTCTGGTTCCAGTGCTTTTTTCCATCTACATGCCTCCGTTAGGTCAGATCATTGCAAAGTACAAGGTGAGCTACCACAGCCATAGAGACGACACACAGCTTTATTTATCAATAACGCCCGATAACCCTGATGCTCTTGGCCTTCTGATCCAATTTCTTAGCAGTATTTCCGAATGGATAATTAATAACTTTCTCAAACTAAATAAGGAAAAAACAAAAATCTTAGTGATTGGTAAACATGGGTATCACAAGGGCATTAGAAATAAACTCGATCCCTTAGGTTTAAAAATCAAGGCAGAGGTAAAGAATTTATGGGTATTCATTGACTCTCACTTAAACTTGAAATCACATATTAACCAGATTATGAGGACTGCAGGCGGCACGGTGGCGCAGTGAGTAGCGCTGCTGCCTCGCAGTTGGAAGACCTGGGGACCTGGGTTCGCTTCCCAGGTCCTCCCTGCATGGAGTTTGCATGTTCTCCCCGTGTCTGTGTGGGTTTCCTCCGGGCGCTCCTGTTTCCTCTCACAGTCCAAAGACATGCAGGTTAGGTGGATTGGTTATTCTAAATTGGCCCTAGTGTGTGCTTGGTGTGTTTGTGTGTGGTCCTGCGGTGGGTTGGCACCCTGCCCGGGGATTGGTTCCTGCCTTGTTGGCTGGATTGGCTCCAGCAGACCCCCGTGACCCTATGTTCGGATTCAGTGGGTTGGAAAATGGATGGATGGATGAGGACTGCATTTTTTCACTTAAGAAATATAGCAAATGTTAGAGCTCTTGTAACTTTACAAGACACTGAAATAGATTACTGTAATGCACTATTTACAGGACTACCTAAGAAAGACATCAATTGGTTGAATTTGGGGATTTTCTATGATTCATCTCTGTAGATCCTCTTAAGTTCTGGCAGCCTGGATGGCAACTGCCAGTTGACAGCTATTTGCATGTCTCTCCAGAAATGTTTGGTAGGGTTTAAGCCTGGGCTCTGGCTGTGCTACTCAGGAACATTCATAGAGTTATATGTTATCAACTCCTGAGTTCTACTTAGTGACATTGTCCTGTTGGAAGGTGAACATTCGACGCAGTGTGAGGTGTAGAGCATTTCAGTGCAGGATTTCATTAAGGATATCTCAGTACTTTGCTCCATTCTGCTTATCCTCAACTCTATTTAGTCTCCCAGTCCCTACCGCTGAAAAACAACCCCATTGCATGATGCTGCCACCACTGTACATCACCACTGGATTGTTATCGAGCAGGTGGTGAGCAGTGCCAGGTTTCCTCCAGACATGATATTAATTTTGGTTTCATAAGACAAGACAGTCTTATTTCTCACAGTCTAAGAGTCCTTTAGGTGCCTTTTTAAAAACTTCAAATGGGCTTCCATGCCTCTTTTACAGAGGAGAGGCTTCTGTGTAGTCACTCTTCAAGAACCCCAGATTGATGCAATGTTGCAGTGATGGTTGTCTTTCTGGAAGTTTCTACCATGTCCACACAGGTTCTCTAGAATTCAGCCAGAATGACCATCGAGACCTTGGTAACTGCTCTTACCATGGCCTATCTCCCAGAATTATTCAGTATGGCTGGGTTTTCAGTTCTAGGAAGAGTCATGGTTGTTTCAGACTTCTTCCATATAAATATTATGAAGTCATACATGCTCTTGGTAACCTTCACTGCTGGAGGATGTTTGTAGTCTTCCCTAGATCTGGGCCTTGACACAATCCTGACTCTAAGCTCTGCTGTCTCTTTGAACTCATGACTTGGTTTTTGCTCTGATACACATTGTCATCTCTTGGAACTTCTATAATCCAAGCAGTAAAGTGACCACAGGTAGACTCCAAACAAGGTCATAGTGGATTGTCCATGTTTATTTGACCCTGGCTTCAATTAGACTAATGGCAGTGTACTGCGCTGTGTGTGTTCGAAATGCCCATAAGCCATCATGAATGTGTTGTATTGCGTTGGCTTCTGTCCAATGTGGTGTGGAACTATTTGGACCCGGACACAAACAGGCAGACACAGAATATCCCAAAACACATGCTTATTACACAGATGAACACAGTGCACCAATAACCATCCAACAGTCATTCAGACTCCTTCCTTTCCTTACTACTGCCCCCAACTCCTCCCAGGCAAGCTCCATCCACTTCCACCCGACTGCAGATGGCAGTAAAATGGTGAGACCAGATGGACCACAGGTGTACATAGGGATGGGGATGAATTTAGACTGAATTGAGACTATTTCACCCATTTAAGTTTTAATTGTAATGTGTTTGCGTTTTTAGCATATCTTGTTCACATAAGTCAGATGTAACCTTTCCAGCATTAAATAGCATCTGAAATATTAGGTTTAAATTGTTTTTCTGCCATACTCAAAAAACCTAAATACCTGAACTCGCCATTGCTTGCTACAGTATGAGATGTGATAGTTCTTTCACCTTAACAGGTGAAGAAGGAGATCATTAAACTTAAGAAGTGATCAAGGCTGGCCAGTTTTGAATCATTATAACCTTATGTTTTTCCTCTTGCCATCCCTGGACAAGCTGTTGCTCTCATATGATACACATACACACACACACACACATGCACACACACACACACACACACACACACACACACACACACACACACACACACACACATATATATATATATATATATATATACTGTATATTTGGTAAAACAATCAAATTGTCGATCGAGTGAGTGAGTATATCATATCATATAAATTTGCTGAAGCCATGGAAGGACAGGGAAATCGATGCCTCCTCCGGTCAGCCTCGCTCCCTTTTTGTATCAAAGTTATGCCTTAATTTCAGACCTGATTTAACACCAGAACAAAAACAGGACCTAGAGATGGCTATCCTGTCAGTACCGAAAATAGTGAACGAGTTACCAGGACAGACTACACTGATTGAACATGACATCATCATTGACCCGGGGGTGATTGTCAGAGAAAGACCCTATAGGTCCTGGATGCAAAGAAGATGGAAGTAGAGTTGGAAATTAGACGAATGCTAGAATTAGGGGTTATTGAAGAAAGTCATAGCCCCTGGCCTAGTCTAATTGTCTTAGTTCCTAAGCCCGATGGGTCGTGGAGGTTTTGTAATGACTTCCGATGACTTAATCAGGTCTCTAAATTTGACGCGTATCTGATGGCGCAAGTGGATGATCTACTCGATCGGCTAGGTAACGCTCAATTCCTAACTACGCTTGATATGAAGAAAGGGTATTGGCAAATTCCTTTAACACCGTATGCTAAAGAAAAAAACACTTTTAGTACCACAAGTGGACAGTGGCAATACACTGTTCTTCCTTTTGGTTTGCACAGGGCACCAGCGACCTTCCAACGTGCCGTCTATCTGGATGACGTTTTTATCTATTCCGGCATGTGGAAGGAACATGTATTGCAGGTTAAAACGGTGCTTTCCACACTAGCTCGAGCCGGTCTTCGTATTAGTCCCAAGAAGTGTTTCTTTGGATTAAAGGAAGCCAAATATTTAGGCTATCTGATGGGGGAGGGCACCATTAAACCTCAATGCTCCAAAATTGATGCCATCATTAATTGGCCCCGTCCGGTGACTAAGAGGCAAGTACAAGTATTTCTGGGTTTAGCGTGTTACTATTGCCGTTCCGTACCTCGTTTCTCAGAGATTACCAATCTAACAAAGAAAAGAGCACCCTTAAAAGTGGTATGGGATGATCATGCTGAGACTGCATTTCGTGACTTGAAGTCGGCCCTTACGTCAGCACCTATTTTGAAATCTGATTTTTCTTATCCTTTCATCCTCCATACCGATGCATTGGACACAGGTCTAGGTGCCGTGTTGAGCCAGTGCATCAATGGTGCTGAACACCCCGTCATGTACCTCAGCCGGAAACTGCTGGACCAGGAGACCAGGTATGCAGCGGTGGAGCGAGAAGCCTTGGTGATCAAGTGGACTATCACACAGTTAAGGTACTATCTAGGGAATCCATTCCCGGACATTTTTCATTCCCGCATTCCCGGGAATGAAACTGCTGTAATTCCCGGGAAAATGGGAACGGCCAAGCTCGCATATATAGTGTGTAAAAGTGTAAAAATCGATCAAGAAATAACAGAGTTATAGTTGAAAATAATTAAGGTGGTGCCATTGCTGCAGCTTGCACTTCATCAGACAACAGCTTTGAACAGCAACTTGAAATTGCAATGCGTCAGTCTGTTGCATCCACATTATCTGTGCCAAGAAACTTGCCATCACAGAATGATGACAAGAAAGTGGATGCATCAGTAAAAGCTGAAATGGCGGTGTTTCAGCGCAATGGCAGGCGCGGGCGTTGTTTAGAACAAGTGTATCAGTATCTGATGATTGTGCCGCCTACTTCAGTGGAGGCAGAGCGTGCTTTCTCAGTGGCTGCCGTACTTATGCACTAAGGTGCGCTCTCGCATGGACGACCGCACACTGGACATGTTAAAAATAATAATTCATTACATTTATATAGCGCTTTTCTCAGTACTCAAAGCGTTATCCACACAGGGAGGAGCCGGGAAGCGAACCCACAATCTTCCACAGTCTCCTTACTGCAAAGCAGCAGCACTATCACTGCGCCACTTGTGAGGACGTTGTTTTTTCTACGCTCTTATTACCACAACTAAAGATACATGTACGACAGCATGAACTGCTTGTACAGTAGATAAGGTTAGTCTTTTATTTGTGTCAACATATTTTATTAAAAATAAGTGTCGGTCGTTCTGAAAACCGTTCACATGTGAGATGCCCCTGCACTGTGTCATCCCCGGGAGCCCCAGATTCCCGGGAATGAAATGCAGGATAAACCCATCCGGGAATGGATTCCCTAGTACTATCTATTAGGGCAGGAATTTACTCTGGTGACGGATCATGCTGCCCTTCAGTGGATGTCTGTTCACAGGGACTCTAATCCCCATGTCACTGGTGGTTTTTTAGACCTTCAGCCTTATCATTTTAGTGTCATTTATCTTAAAGGTTCCTTGCAGGACAACGCAGGTGCTCTCTCCCGTGTGCATGACCTCTCGGTGCAGGGCGCCCGACCCGATGGGTCTGGGCTGGGTCATGTCACACTCGTGCACTTAGGAGGCAGTCAAAAAGCCTAATGGTGAGTGAAATATCACGAGACAGGGGGTTGTCACATGGTACTTACCTAAATCTCCCATTCTTCTCAGCAGGAAAACCGAAGAAAAATAAGAAAGCTACTTCCGGGCTCCAAGATGGCTGCCGGGATGTCACTTCCGGTGCCCAACATGACGTCACTTCTGGCAACTCCTGATGACATCACTTCCGTCTCACCGCTTCAACGCCATTTCTTGCCTCCATTTTCTTTTACTGTATAAAAACACCATTTTCCCACTGTAAATTATCAACTACTTATACAAATTGCTTTTGATCATCATAAAGTTTCTTTTTGTGATTTTTTTCTTGTGTGAGTGAGTCTGCCTAGTCATAATGCCACATCTAGGATTAGCTCCTGTTATTTTTTCTGTTGCTACCAGGATAGTCTATGTTTGTGTGAAAAACCTGTATAAGTAAGTTCAAAAAATGAATGACTAAAATAGCTTGAAAATAGTCTGAAATCCAGTATCCTGAACATAGTAGGGAAAAACATTTTTTTCTGTGCTGTATCTGTTTTTGGTTGGATCATGAAGTACACTGCATTTCTACTTCAGATAAAGTTTTAAAAAATTCATTGCAATGTAATCTTTAAAACCTTTCCTTACTCAATCATAGTCTTAAAAGTTAAACTTATGTTTATCACATTATCTGTGTATAAATGTTATAAATTATTGGATGATCCTGAACAAGAAACATGTGGTGTGATAAGATGGATATCACACTTCAAAAGCTGTTAATCTCAAGTTTTCTGCATTCTCTGTCTGGAGTAAGGGTTAATAAAAGCTTAATCTTATTCATAGATTTTTTTTTTACTTTTGCAATTGAAGACACTATATATCCAACTCTGTCTCCCAAAAGGAATACAGATTTATTTATTGTAGAAATGAGAAACACTGCCCTACTTTTCAAAACTGATAGGTAAGTTCTTATCTGTAATTACTGTGATATATATCCCTAAGGGTGCCATGGCCTTTTTTTGCAGAGGAGTACATTGCAAACTAATGGAGCCCTTAAGGTTTGTTTTCCTGTTAATCTGCGATGTGGACTTTTGATTCTGTTTGCAATACCACTGGAGAAATGTCCTCTTACACCAACACCCAAGGGACACTTGATCTGTTAAGATGTCCATGCTAACTTTAGGCAATCGATTTCAAGGAAATTTGTACTTAGGAAGTTTGAGAAGTTGTTAAAGTGATCTTTGCCAAGACATCAGTGTTAAAAAGAAGTTGTCTTTGTTACAGATATTATGAGATAAAGAGTGAAATGCCTTTAGCTAACAGAAGTGTTTCAACATTGTTTTGAATTTTGGTCTGTGTTGACCTGCAGCAATGTCATTGTGCATTGTTTATTTGGTTAAATTTCTTTCAATGCTGAACAATAATGCCATCCTGGGAGAAAGGCTTAGGTTATTGGTTCACGTGATTAACAGGTAGACATTTTTATTATAGACCTTTATTCTTACTGGAAAATGACACATACTCTTTGATCTTGAAATAATGGTAAAGAAGGTCCAGTTTCAAATATTTTATTAAAAGTGAATTGTGTGATTACAGTGATTTCTAAGCATCAAGTCACCTTATGAAAATCAGGAGGTCTGCCTTCATTGTAATTCTTTAGGTTGCAAGATATGCTATATCATGTTATTTCACAACGTTTATTTTAGTTAGGTATAATTGAATAGATGCTACATTATGATGTGCCTCCCTGTTTCTAGTTTATCTTATGACAAATCAAAAGGTCTTAAATTAATAGTTCAGTCAAAAAAAATGTAACGTCTTGTTTCACAAATCCACCAAAACAATTATATATACCTATTCATCAGCCCTAATTTTATAAGATGCCACAATAGAATACAAAAAAGTGCAGATTGTAACACTTTTTTGGATAGCACTTTAGTTTAGGGCTACCTTAGTGCATTTATTAGTCACCTACTAGTATGAATCAAGAAGACTTATAAAGAACCAATGAATTGGATTTTCATCTCACTCTGCAACATGTCTAACTAATGTTTAGCAAATACAAATAAGCCTTTTGTTTAGAATGTATGCTGCAAAATAGTGTGCTATTGTTCTAAATACATATAAAAACCAGCTAGTTCATCCATTTTTAGAGACAATATCTTTATAAGTAGTGTACAGATTCCGAATTAATTCTTATTAAGTATCAGGAAGTTTTCTATTCTAGCAAGATTTAGAATGGATAGGGAGCGATAAAGGGAACATAAAAGTGGTGCTAAGACAGGGAGACATAATGGCCATTGTTGAGAGAAACAAAAACCCAATTGATGTATTAGTGCTTTGAGATGCTTAATTTTGTTTTTGATATAAACCTCTATTTTGTTATCAAAGGTTTAGTGGCATTTCTGATCAGAATCCTGGACAAAGTAAAATGACTCGTATTTGTTCAACCTGGATTTGCTTCCAGGAAATGTTTTTATCTGATCATCTGAGTTCTTGCAAACTCACACTAGCACCGGGGCCAGCACATGCCATTCTCTACTCTTGGTAAAACACAATTTTGTGACCCCTTTGAATTAGCAGCATCACATCCAATAGGCAATAACACATAAATTGTAAATATTGTAGTTCTATGAAATTTATACTTTAAACACCTGTTAACTGTGGAATAGTACAGCTTGAACCCAGCAAAGTTCACAAGGCTTTCAAGATGTTTCAATGCCCACAACCTACACCAAGGTAAATCTGTAATTTCCTTCTCTCACATGTGCAACAACAAGCAAAATCTACAAGTCTACAGAGAAAATATTCTGCACGAAAAAGACTGGCTGCATACTTAAACAGCACCAAAGCTAAAAGAAAATGACAGAATTTAAATGTATCTGGCCTCTTACCAAGATTATATAGAGGGGATGTGATTTATAGGAGATTACATTCCCTTCACTGCTGGCTAGAAACCTAGTCTGCAAATAAAAGCATTGCCTTTTTTGGGAAAGGCCTGTATTTTTCAAGAGAGATGGTCTTCATCCTAACTGGAGGGGATCTTTTGTATTATCCCAAAATATGGCAGCAAAACTGCCTGGCTGACTGATTACAGTACCATTCAGGCCGCAGTCATGTGATCTTAAATCACAGGCTGTTGTTTATTCCACCTGTTATTATCCTGAAGTTGTTACCCATAATCCCTGTTGTGGGGCATCCAGTAAATTTAGTCTTGATGCAAACCTTAAATTACTTGATAACCAAAAAATAAGGAATATAATTAGACCAAGAGATAAAACCAGACCCTTCACCAGGGGCATCTGTAATAGAAACTTAGTTCAAATTAAAACAAAAAATATATCACCAGTTCAGAAAGAAATATGCAGTTGTAAATGTGGCTTATTGAACATTTGCTCTCTTGGAAGTAAAGCTGTTTTGGTAAGTAATATTATATTAAGTACAAAATCTAATCTGTGTCTTCTAACTGAAACCTGGCTTAGTAAATCTGACACTGTTCCCCTGGCTGAGGTGTCACCAGATGGATTCTTGTTCCTTCGTAAATCTAGAGATTCTGGTTGTGGAGGAGTATTGGAATAATTCATTGTAACAAAATGCAAATCACTTCTAAACATTTAGGTGACTTCACATCCTTTGAGGCATTCATTTTAAATATTAAAACAGATTCCAACACAATTGTAGTGCTAGTCTGCAGAGTGTTGATAGGGGATTTTAATGTACACATTGATGTGGAAACTGACACTTTTAGCAAATGTAGCAAATGTTTTACTTATTTGTTAAATTCAGTCCAACTCATAATCATAACCACACAGTGGATTTAATCATGACTTACAAAGTTGAAATTCAAGATTCAAAATTCAAATATTACTTGATTAAATGAAGTTATTTCCAATCACTACTTAATTACGTTTGATTTGGTTCTGCCGAATACACTCCCAGATTAAATCAAAAACAGTGTGACATCTAGACTGTAAAATAATTTAGGTCACTTAACATCAAGTGCCAAGTGTAAACGTGGAAAACAATTTAGATCAGTTAACATCACATTATAATGTGACATTGAGAGATGCTCTGGACATAATGGCTCCCCTTAAAACAAAAGTGATCAAAGCACATAGAAAGTCTCCCTTGCTTAATAAGAACACTCAAGCTCTTAAATTAGAGTGTCGAAAACTGAAGTGCAGATGGAGAACAACAAAGGTGCAGGTCTTTCAAACTGCATGGACAAAAAGTGTTAAAAAATATAAAAAAGCTTTCTTTAAAGCTCGTTCAGACTACTATTCTAAAATAATAGATAACAATAATAATAATCCTCGGGTACTATTTAGAACAGTGGCTAATTTACCAAATGGGAATTCAGATCTACGGTGCAAAATACCAACAGACATTAGCAGTATAGACTTTATGAACTTCTTTAATGAGAAAATTAAAAATATAAGATCCAAGATCTCAGCATCACAGTGCAAACCGCATACTAGTTTGGCAGACCCTATCACACCTTGCATTCAACACTTTAGAAATCCAGTGACAAAATAGGAGATCTTAACTTTAATTTCTAAAATGAACCCTACAACTTGTTCCCTAGATCCAGTGCCAACAAAACTAATAACGAGCACAATGGATGTTCTTGCAGCACCTTTTCTTAACATTATTAATAGTTCATTATTGCATGGCACAGTACCTGATGCACTAAAATGTTCAGTCAACAACCATTACTTAAAAAGTCAGACCTAGTCCCACGTGTAATTAATAATTATAGACCCAATTCAAACTTACCCTTTCTCTCTAAAATACTTGAAATAGTAGTTGCCAATCAGCTCCAGTCACACCTTTTGCATCACAATTTATTTGAGAAATTCCAATCTGGTTTCCGCACTGGTCATAGTACTGAAACGGCACTAACATGCATTGTAAATGACATTCTGATATCCTCTGATGAAGGAATTCCACTGTAATGATGTTTTTAGACTTAAGCGCAGTGTTTGACACCATTGACCATTCTATTTTACTGCACAGGCTAGAAACTGACATTGGGCTTACAGACACTGTCCTTGCCTGGTTTCGTTCTTACTTATCAAATCGATTCCAGAAATGTGCTGACAGTACTCTATCATTATACACAGAACTGAGATATGGTGTCCCGCAAGGCTCAGTACTGGGACTTTTACTGTTTTCATTTTACATGCTTCCACTGGGAACTATTTTTATAAAACGTAAATTTTCACTCATATGCAGATGACACCCAGTTATACCTTTCTTTTACACGAAACAAAGTTTCACTGATGTTGTCTTTAGTTGTATTAATGAATTAAAGGATTTTTAGTGAAGCAGTATTTAGTTGTATGAAATTAAATCAAATGTGCAAAAAATTGGGTCCCCTTGTAATTTTGATGATTTGAATGCATGTAACTGCTCAATACTGATAACCTGCAACAACAAATTGGTTGGATTAGCTCGTTAAGCCTTGAACTTTATAGACAGGTGTGTCCAATCAAGAGAAAAGGTATTTAAGGTTGTCAATTGCAAGTTGTGCTTCCCTTTGACTCTCCTCTGAAGAGTGACAGCATGGGATCCTCAAAGCAACTCTGAAAAGATCTGAAAACAACGACTGTTCAGTATCATGGTTTAGGGGAAGACTACAAAAAGCTATCTCAGAGGTTTAAACTGTCAGTTTCAACTGTAAGGAATGTAATCAGGAAATGAAAGGCCACAGGCACAGTTGCTGTTAAACCCAGGTCTAGGTGGCCAAGAAAAATACAGGAGCAGTATATGCGCAGGATTGTGAGAATGGTTACAGACAACCCACAGATCACCTCCAAAGACCTGCAAGAACATCTTGCTGCAGATGGTGTATCTGTACATCGTTCTACAATTCAGTGCAATTTGCACAAAGAACATCTGTATGGCAGGGTGATGAGAAAGAAGCCCTTTCTGCACTCAAGCCACAAACAGAGTCGCTTGTTGTATGCAAATGCTCATTTAGACAAGCCAGATTCATTTTGGAACAAAGTGCTTTGGACTGATGAGACAAAAATTGAGTTATTTGAACATAATAACACCTGCTACCTACTGTCAAATTTGGTGAAAGTTCCGTCATGCTGTGGGGCTGTGTGGGTAGTTCAGGGACTGGGGCCCTTGTTAAAGTCGAAGGTCAGATGAATTCAACCCAATATATACAAATTCTTCAGGATAATGTTCAAGCATCAGTCACAAAGTTGAAGTTACGCAGGGGTTGGATATTCCAACAAGACAATGACCCAAAACACAGATCGAAATCTACAAAGGCATTCATGCAGAGGGAGAAGTACAATGTTCTGGAATTGGCCATCACAGTCCCCTGACTTAAATATCATCGAAAATCTATGGGATGATTTGAAGCAGGCTGTCCATGCCCGGCAGCCATCAAATTTAACTGAACTGGAGAGATTTTGTATTGAAAAATGGTCAAAAATACCTCCATCCAGAATCCAGACACTCATCAAAGGCTATAGGAGGCGTCTACAGACCGTTATACTTGTAAAAGGGGGCTCAACTAAGTATTGATGTAATATCTCTGTTGGGGTGCCCAAATTTATGCACCTGTCTAATTTTGTTATAATGCATATTGTATGTTTTCTGTTAATCCAATAAACTTAATGTCACTGCTGAACTACTACTGTCTCCATAAGGTATATCATATATTAAAAGGAAGTTGCTACTTTGAAAGCTCAGCCAATGATAAACAAAACTTCAAAGAATTAAGAGGGGTTCCCAAACTTTTTCATATGACTGTAAATGCTTATTCTAAATTTTTGTAGTGTAGCAGGATGTGTTATTCGGCTGCAAGAGGCAACTGCTTGGCAGGGAATACTGGGGTGTACGTGGTCTAAAACAATCTTTAGGTAGTTTGCATGTGTCAAAATATCATCCAAATGAATGCTAGGACCCAGTGTTTTACAGCAGGACATTGCCCAGAGAATCACACTGATTCCATTGGCTTTCCTTCTTCCCATGGCGCATCCTGCTGCCATCTCTTCCCCAGGTGCACGATGTACACAGACTTGGCCATCTACATGATATAAAAGAGAACGTGATTCACCAGACCAGGCCAACTTCTTCAGTTACTCCATGGTCAAGTTCTGGCATTCACATGCTCAGTGTAGGTGTTCTCAGTGGTGGGCAGGGGTCAGAATGTGCACTTTGACTGAACTGTGTGTTCAGACATCTTTCTGTCTTGGCCAGTATTAGGTTTTTTCCACAGTAGCTCTTCTGTGAAATTGGACCAATAACTGTACCAAAGAACATGTCCACCAAAGCTGGCCAAAACTAGTGCAATGTGGAAGCCTTCCATGATACACTATTCTGTCATTTGGAAATTGGTTTTGGCTCAGTATGTTGACAAACAAGTACATTGTAATTTCTACTAAGAAAATAAGCAATGTAGCTAATGAAAAGTTGACACAAACCAAACAAAAACAAAAACTAACAATACGGAAATGAAATAAAAAAGCAGGTTCAGTCTAGACAGAATGATACATACATTTTATGTTAACTGTTAATGCTTGCCTTTTTTATCACTGTTGAATGACTCACTGAATTAGTACCTGCCAAGCTGAGACTTAAGCAGCCGTTTTATTTTAGTGATAAATGACGACTACATGTTTCAGCCTTATTGTAGTGTTAGCTTTGAACATTTATAAATAGATACTGTGAGAAACAGGATGATCACAATGTACAGGCATAGCTGTAACCAAGACAGGTAAGTGTGGACTGTGGAAATGGGGGAACTATGCATTTTGCAAGCGCTATATAATTTTCAGATATTTTATTCTGTTCCTTAAATATGTTGAAGGGTGTCTATAAAAAATATTCACCCCCTTGGAAGTTTTCATATTTTATTGTTATGCAACATTGAATCACAGTGGATTTAATTTGACTTTTTTGATACTGAAAAAGACTTTTTAATATCTAACTGAAATCAAATCCCGGCAAAATAGTCCAAATGAATTACAAATATAAAACAGAAAATAATTGTTTGCATAGATATTCACCCACCTAAATATGACCCACCTAAATCATCACTGGGACAGCCATTTGGTTTTAGAAGTAACATAATTAGTGAAACGGTAATCACCTGTCTGTATTCAAAGAGTTTCAGTTAATTGTAGTATAAAGCCCTACTTGTGGTGCCTAATCTATACAATGAAAACAAAAGAACACTCCAAGCAATTCCATGAAAAGCTACTGAAAAGCACAAGTCAGGGGCATGACAAGCAAAAAAGTCAATATATAGCCCTTAGATTAAAGTTAAATCGGTCATTACAAAATGGAGAGTGTGGCACAGCTGTATATCTGTCTAGAACAGGCCATTCAGAAAAACTGAGTGATTGCGCAAGAAGATACAGTAGATAGAACTTTATTTGTCCCCACAGGGAAATGTGGCTTTTTACAGAAGCTCTTTAAATAAATAAATACAGTGGAACCTCGAGATACGATCACCTCTGTATACGAGAAATTCAAAATACGAGGAAAGTATGAGCGAAAAATTCAGATCTAAATACGAGCATTGGCTCGCGTAACGAGCCACGAGCCAGGGCTGTGGGTATAGCTCGCGGCTTAGCAAGGGGGGCGTGGTAGCAGTTGCGAGCTGCGATCTGCGGTGTCTGCGTTTCTCACTAAGTGCACAGGGTGGGAAACTGCCCACATCCATGATTGTTCCTGTGGCTGATGGGCTGCAGCTGCCATGTCCTCCCGCATAGATAGAGAAGCGCGAGCCGGTTTAAGGGGGAGAAAAAGTAAAAGAAAGAGAGAGAGAGAGAGAGAGAGAGAGAGAGAGGGAGAGAGAGAGAGAGAGAGAGAGAGAGTGGGAGGGCAGGGCAGGCAGGCGAGTGAGTGCAGGCTCGCGGGTAGCTGAACAGTGAGCTGAACAGGCGAGCCAAACAGCTGAAGCAGGACGGTGTAGAGAAGGTCAGCTGCATTAAGAGTGTTTCGCCTGTTGCAGAGCCCGCAGGTGAGACGCTAACAGAGAAGAAGCACCGGGGGATTGTCATCTGTTTTTTTAAAGACGGCATCCTTTTGACGTTTTTAACCTCGTGTTAAAGGATTGTTATTCTTGTGTATTTTAAACCTCCACTTTCACAACTGTTTTAAGGATTATTTATTTAAAGATTTATTGAATGCTCTACTGCACTTTGGACACCTGTTTTGATTCTTTTAATAATCAGTTATATTATTTACCAGTGTTATTTATTAAAGGTAGACTACAGTATATATAATTATCAGTGTTATTTGTTAGGAAAATTGATTTTTATGTTAATATATTTGGGGTGCAGAACGGATTAACTGGATTTCCATTATTTTCAATGGGGAAGTTTGTTCTAGATACGAGAAATTCGCTATACAAGCTCAGTTCTGGAACGAATTAAACTCGTATCTAGAGGTTCCACTGTACATAAATAAATAAATTAATAAATAAACACACACACTATGGTCTGAACACACACCAGAATGACTAAAAGGAAGAAAATTAAAAAGAAAGAAAATGTCTGACTTGGCTGTCACAGTCCCAGTGAGGCATTTTGCAGTCGTGTTTCCTTTGGTATAAAGGAGCCACAGTAGCATTTCTTGACCCACTTCTTCTGAATAATTTGTTTGCTGAAAATTCCCAGTGTTAGTGTGTCAGTCCCTGCTGGTTCCATGGGTACAGTAGGCCTCCCAATCCAGACCCAAGGCTTAGGTCCCCCTATTGGCCATGGTGCTCACAAATGGGGCTCCCAGACAGAGTGATCCACTTCAGCCCCGAGCAAAGACTGTATGCTCGCCCAACAGCTCTCCTTCCCGGTTGCCTGCTTCCTCTGCAACTTGAGTTTGCTCTCTCACGCTCGCTTTACTCTCATGCCTGCTTTACTCTTCTTCATTTAACCTCCTTTTTCAAAGTGCGGGTGAGGCAGAGCTATGGCAATCACTAATTATAGTTGCGGGCGCTCCTGCACATGTGCACAAAGTGCAGGGCTGTCTGCTCCCACATCCCGTGCTGGAACTGCTTCCTATCACAATACCATGCCCCACCTGAAGACACGTGTAAATGATTATTTATTTAAAATGGGCTCCTGGTTCTTAAGCCGTCAATATGCGGACAACAATACAAATTTCCATACCGGATTGGTTGAGCCCCGGATTAACAACGACCGCCACTAGTACTGTTAGCTAACAGGGTGCTGGCAGAAATTGAGCTACTGTTGGCCAAAAAAGAAGAAGGAGAAGAAGAGGAAGGAGACGTGTCCGGAGGCAGGAGGAGAGGAGGAAAGTAAAGAGAGTGGAACTGAGGGTAGGAACTTTGAATATTGGCAGTATGACTGGTAAGGGGAGAAAGTTAGCAGATATGATGGAATGAAGGATGGTGGATATATTGTGCGTGCAAGAGACAAAATGGAAGGGGAGTAAGGCCAGGTGGATTGGAGGTGGATTCAAATTGTTCTATCATGGTGTGGATGGGAGGAGAAATGGGGTAGGAGTTATTCTGAAGGAACAGTATGTCAAGAGTGTTTTGGAGGTGAAAAGAGTGTCAGGCAGAGTAATGATTATGAAGCTGGAAATTGTAGGTGTGATTTTGAATGTTGTTAGTGCATATGCACCGCAAATAGGGTGTGCAATGGGTGAGAAAGAACATTTTTGGAGTGAGTTGGATGAAGTGATGAACAGTGTACCCAAGAGGACAGAAAGTGGTGATTGGAGCGGATTTCAATGGTAATGTTGGTGAAGGGAACAGTGGAGACGAGGAGGTGATGGGTAGGTATGGTGTCAAGGAGAGGAATGAAGAAGGCCAGAGAATAGTTGATTTTGCCAAAAGGATGGACATGGCTGTGGTGAATATGTATTTTAAGAAGAGGGAGGAACAAGGGTGACGTACAAGAGTGGAAGAAGATGCACAAAGATAGATTACATCCTATGCAGAAGAGTTGATCTGAAGGAGATTGAAGACTGCAAAGTGGTGGCAGGGGAAAGTGTAGTTAAGCAGCATAGGATGGTGTTCTGTAGGATGACGTTGGAAATCAAGAAGAGGAAGAGTGAGGGCAGAGCCAAGGATCAAATGGTGGAAGTTGAAAAAGGAAGACTGCAAGGTTGAGTTTAGGGAGGAGGTGAGACAGGCACTGGGTGCAGTGAAGAGTTACCAGACACCTGGGAAACTACAGCTGAATGAGTAAGGGTGACAGCAAGAAGGGTGCTTGGCGTGACATCTGGAAACAGGAAGGAGGAAAAGGGAAACCTGGTGGTGGAAATGGGGAAGTACAGGAAAGTATACAGAGGGAAGAGGATGGCAAAGAAGAAGTGGGATAGTCAGAGAGATGCAGAAAGTAGACAAGAGTACAAAGAGATGAGGCACAAGGTGAAGAGAGAGGTGGGCGAAGGCTAAAGAAAAGGCATATGATGAGTTGTATGAGAGGTTGGACACTAAGGAGGGAGAAAAGGACCTGTACTGATTGGCTAGACAGAGGGAGCGAGCTGGGAAAGATGTGCAACAGCTTAGGGTGATAAAGGATAAAGATGGAAACGTACTCACAAGCGAGGAGAGTGTGTTGAGCAGATGGAAAGAGTACTTTGAGAGGCTGATGAATGAAGAGAACAAGAGAGAGAAGAGGTTGGATGATGTGGAGATAGTGAATCAGGAAGTGCAACGGATTAGCAAGGAGGAAGTAAGGACAGCTATGAAGAGGATGAAAAATGGAAAGGCCGTTGGTCCAGATGACATACCTATGGAAGCATGGAGGTGTTAGGAGAGATGGCAGTGGAGTTTTTAACCAGATTGTTTAATGGAATCTTGGAAAGTGAGAGAATGCCTGAGGAGTGGAGAAGAAGTGTACTGGTGCTGATATTTAAGAATAAGGGGGATGTGCAGAACTGTAGTAACTATAAGGGGAGAAAATTGATGAGCCATAGCTTGAAGTTATGGGGAAGAGTAGTGGAAGCTAGGTTAAGAAGTGAGGTGATGATTAGTGAGCAGCAGTATGGTTTCATGCCAAGAAAGAGCACCACAGATGCAATGTGGGAGGGAGGTTAGTGGAATGGTGAGGATGCAGGGAGTAGAGTTGGCGAAGGCAGATGAGTTTAAATACCTGGGATCAACAGTACAGAGTAATGGGGATTGTGGAAGAGAATTGAAAAAGAGAGTGCAGGCAGGGTGGAATGGGTGGAGAAGAGTGTCAGGAGTAATTTGTGACAGACGGGTATCAGCAAGAGTGAAAGGGAAGGTCTACAGGATGGTAGTGAGACCAGCTATGTTATATGGGTTGGAGACGGTGGCACTGACCAGAAACCAGGAGACAGAGCTGGAGGTAGCAGGGTTAAAGATGCTAAGATTTGCACTGGGTGTGACGAGGATGGATAGGATTAGAAATGCCTGATAACTGATTTGTCCTGTTAGGGGATGTTTCTTTTTTTAATGAGATGTTAAATTTCTACCACAATTTGATACACCTAAATCATCACTACGGTAAAACTGCATTTTACACGCCATGTTACCAACACTTACATTTTGGTTCATAGCACATGGCTACTCCACGTAGATGGGGTGATCAAGTAATGTACAAGATTTGTTACAACTATTATTCCATCTCTGTCAAATCAATATCTTTTATTGTGTTCATTATTGTCCAGCTTTTCCAAAACATTCTGTCTTTTCTGATATGTACATGCCCATCTTTGCCTGAATACCATCTTCTGGCTGCTCTTAGAGAGTTAGAACAGCTCATACAATCTCCTAAATCCTGGTGAAATTAGGAAGAGTTTCCCAAATTAGGAAGATTGATAAAATGTTTTTTACTCCTAGTCCTAAAAGTAGAGCCAAATTTGCATCACTGAGAATTCTGGAATGTCTTGTCTCTCTGCCATGATGGTCATGTTCCTTTGTTGTTGGAGGATCTTCGTAAACTGCATTTCAGTGGCGGCATTCTCTGAGGTGCGCAGACCTGGGACTGGCCAGATCTCTGTAGGTGATCACACCTTTTACTGGCCTGGTCGATCTGATGGCTGTCATACTCAGGGAGCAGCTATTGCTGTGGCAGATTGGCTCCTTGCAATGGTGTTTGATGTCAGTCCATTCAATGAGCGTATTATGAGACTCAGATTAAGGCACTCTCTGGGTGTCTTGTCTGTTGTCTCAGTGTGTGCTCCGAATGCAGTGAGTGATGTCTCGGTGAGGGACATAGGTGACTTCAATGCGACCACTGGCACTGACAGGGCTGGCTATGAGGATTGTGTTGGTCCACATGGGTCTGGCGACAGTGGTGAAAGTGGTTCAATGGCTGCGGATCGCTGGATCCTGGTTCCAGCGCCCTGAGCTGCATCATTAGACTTAGTACTCCAATACTGATGATGCGATAAAGATCAATCATATGGACAAAAGCTGGAGGCTCCTACAGAACTTCAGGGTCTACAGAAGTACCCAGTTTGTGAATTCTGAACACAGACTTGTTGTTGCTACTCTGAAGATCCAGCTTAGGTCAAGTAGGCTACCACCTACTAGGAGAATGTGGCTGGACCTGGCCAGACTCCAAGATCAGGCTGTTTCTAATGAGTTTGCACTCAGTTTGTGTAAGGAACTTGCAGACTTGGGTGTGACTGCTGATCCTAATGTGCTGTGGGAGACCTTCTGTGACAACACCCTGAAGGTTACTGAGGGTTGTATTGGTGTTGCTGGTGTTCCCAGAAGGATGTGTTTCATCTTGTGGGGCACCCTGGATATCATCGAGAGGAGTCGCAGCACATGGCTTGATGGCAACTCCGGTCTGTACCTGGAACTGTGAAGGATGTCTGAGAGAGCTCTGAGGGCAGATAAGGAGGTGTTTGTTAGAGGAATCTGTGAGCAAGTGACACACCATCTATAGTCTAGTGACCCACATCCTCCTTACAGGGAGAATCAAAGCATTATGCACATCCAAATCCGATACTTGGGAGAGTTGCAATCAAGGAAGGTGATGGAACAGGCTGGCTATGTTGAGCAGCTATTTAAAGCTGATCCTCTGGCTATGACGTTGGACATCTCTGGCTCCACGTTTCTTAAGATCCTCTAATTGGCTTTGAAGCACCCAATCTCACTGAGATCGCACAGGTGGTGAACCAACTGAGGGTGGGGAAGGCTGAAGGGATCTGTGGTATCCAGGGTGAACTTCTCCAGGCTAGTGGTAAGGCTGTCCTCCTTACACTGCAATCAATCTTTGCTTCCATTTGGGTGACAAGCATCGTTCCAACTGACAGAAGAACAGAACTTGTCATCCATAAGTGAAGAGAGATGGCTGATCATCTAGATTGCAGCAACTACAGGGGCATAACACTGCTCTTGGGTAAGATCCTTGCTAGGGTCATCCTTAATAAGATCATTGATCACTTGTTCACCTACCAGTGACCAGAGCATTCTGGTTTTACACCTAATAAGTATACCATCTACCGCATCATAGCACTGAGGGTTCTCATCGAGGGCAAACATGAATATCAGCAGAGTTTCAGTTGATCGAGTTGCCCTATGGGACATCCTGAGACTTCATGGGATCCTCCCAAAGTTGCTGGATATCATGGCCAGTCTCTACACTGCTACTGTGAGTGCTGTGCAGAGTGAAGGTGAAACATATGCATTTTTTCTAGTTGATTCTGGGGTTCATCAGAGGTGTGTTTCTGGCCCTTACTCTCTTCAGTGCTTGCATGGACTGGTTGTTGGGCAGGGTCATGGGGTCCAGCAGCAGTGGGTCATCTGTTAGTGAAGAAGGATTCACTTATCTTGACTTTGCCGACAATGTTGTGATCTTTGAGGAGTCAATAGAGGCTCTGATTGGGGCTCTTGAGGGACTGAGCAAGGAATCTGAGTGTGTGGGCTTGCTAGTGTCCAAGATTCAGGCATTTAATGACCTCTTAGGCACAGCTGTCAGCAGTGTGTCTGTCTGGGAAGAGAGTGTTGATCTCATTGAGAGGTTTACTTACTTCAGCAGTGACATTCATGTTTCTGGTGACTCTTCCTATGAAGTCAGTAGGCAGATTGGGAGAGCATGGGGGTCATGAGGTTGCTGGAAAGGGGTGTGTAGTGCTCTTGATATTTGTGCAAAAAGACAAAGGTCAAAGTCTTCAGCGTCTTGGTGCTTCCTGTTTTGCTATATGGCTGTGAGACATTGATGCTATTCAGTGATCTGAGGTGAAGACTGAACTCCTTCGGTACTGTGTCTCTTTGGTGGTATAGCTGGTTTGACTTTGTGTGGAGTGAGTGGTTGCTCATGGAGTCCCAAATGAAACACATTACCTGCATTGTGAGGGCACATCAGATACGGCACTATGGCTATGTGGCGCGATTCTCCGAGGGTGATCAGGCTCACTGGTTCCTTATTTTTGAGGACCCAAGCAGCTGGACCAGGCCAAGGGGATGCTCACTTATCACCTGGCTGTGGCAGATAGAAGGTAATTTCTGGAGGGTGGGATTGGGTCTGTCTTGGTGGTTGCCAATCAGGATCCCAAACTGTCTTGTTGTGTGGTGGGTGCGGCAATGCATGTTCCGCAACCAGACCTGACCTAAGTTAGGACCATTTTCCTAATCTAAGATGCTTGATAAATACAGGAAAAGATCTCAATCCAATGTGATATTGTGGCTGGACTTGAAAAAGACTGTTCACTTACTATCCTTGTGCAACCTGACAGAGTTTGAGCAGTTTTGCAAAGAATGAGGAAAAATGTAAGTGTTCAGATGAGATTTCAAGGCTATCAAAGGTAAATCAACTAAATGCTAACTTGAAGGGGGTGAATACTAATGAGATCATTTATTTAGTTTCACAGTTGTAATTAATTATGTATTTAGTTTAGATGGCTTTACAGAGATCTATTTTTACTATGATACAGACTCACCACAAGCATGACCTTCCATATACAGGTACATTAATACTATTAAATGAAACCCCTTGATAAGATACTAGTTATATGACTTCTAAATCCAGTTGGCTGCACCAGCAATGATTAGATGTGTCATATTATTGCAAATAATGTGAATATTTATGCAACCAAGTATTTTGTATTTTGTTATTGTAATTAATTTAGACCACTTTGATATTAAAGAGTATTTTTCTATTAATTAGTATAAAAAAAACAAAAATTAATCCACTGTGATTCAATACTGTATAATAATAAAATGTGAAAACTTCCAAAGGTGTGAATACTTTGTTTAGACACTGTAAAGGATTTTGTGAACAGAATGACATTCTGGTATTGATTGAAAATTGAGGTTTTACAGGAGGCTGATTTTTTACTTGCTTTTCTAGAAACTGGTGAATTATATTATGTTCACCGGTTATCCATCCATCCATCCATTTTCCAACCCGCTGAATCCAAACACAGGGTCACGGGGGTCTGCTGGAGCCAATCCCAGCCAACAAAGGGCACAAGGCAGGAACCAATCCTGGGTAGGGTGCCAACCCACCGCAGGACACACACAAACATACCAACACACCAAGCACACACTAGGGCCAAGTTAGAATCGCCAATCCACCTAACCTGCATGTCTTTGGACTGTGGGAGGAAACCGGAGCACCTGGAGGAAACCCACACAGACATGGGGAGAACATGCAAACTTCACGCAGGGAGGACCCGGGAAGCGAACCCAGGTCTCCTAATTGCGAGGCAGCAGCGCTACCACTGCTCCACCGTGCCGCCCTCACCGGTTATTGTTCTCCTTATTACATATCGAATATGTAAATGTCTGGCAGTGTACATTGACAAGGATGTTTTTTTTAACCCATTCAGTTCTCCTTCCATTTTATTAATCTGTGGAGTCAATTCCAACACCATCATTTCTAAAAGAAAAAATGTAAAAAGTTTAAGCAAAAATAATTAATGATTGCATAAAGTTTTATAAAACTGTTTAAAACACTTAGCATTTAAAAGCCATCAGGAGATTAAACATAGCATTCTTTACATAATATAACATTCTCAAGCCCAATTAGTCCAATTCTGAGTCGCAGGGGGACTGAGTTATTTCCACACCATTCTTCGCTGTTTAAAAATAGCAAGGTTACAACACTCCATATTATTCTGTTTTTCAGCTTGATATAAATGATTACAGGAGCCAATATTTAAAAATTATTAAAGGTCCAATTAGATACATAAGAATCTAGCAAAGCATAAAACAATTTATGCAAAATAAATATGTAAAAATATTCCACTTTTAAAAGAGAAAAAAAGTTGACAAGTCTTGTGCCAAATTATGAAATTAATCAAGTTTTTTTTTTCATTGCAGGCAAGCAACCAGTCAACTGATTAACTCTTTATTAAATATATTCATTCATTTCTTGAAGCAGTTTTTTTACAGGGTCATGGATGGTTAGCGCCTACATAACAGGTTCAAGATAGAAATCAGCTGTGGATGTGATCCTAGATTATCACAGGACACATTCACACTACTCCAGCAGGGCAAACTAGAAATGCCAGTTAAATTTAGGGAAACTGGAACACCATGAGGAAACATACTTGAATGCCAAGATTGTGAAACTACACACGTATACTGACTGAGCTAGGAAATGAAACCAGTCACCCAAAGTAGCATTTTAACAGCTGTGCCACTATGCTCACCCACTAAGTATAATTATAACCAGAATCTCATAATTCTGATGTTTATGCTTAGCATTTGGTGGCATGAATGGCAATGTGCTCTAGTGAAATTATAGTCTTAGTTATTATAAATACTGTAAATTTGTTAGACACTATTCCAAGGCAACTTGCAAGTTCTACACATGTTGCAGCTGTTTGCAGATATTGCTATGCACTTGAAGCACCAGTGAGAACAGAACCAGCCGCCTTGAGGTTTTCAGTTCAGTGCCTTTGACAATACACCACAGTGCACTGTTGATTCTTTCTTAATTTGTTCCAAAACAATGTATTACAGATGAAGTTATCTAATCTGATAATCAAACAAAAGTTTCAGTAAAACAAAATATTTAAAGAAGTCATGCAATTCATCTCGTATATCACAGAAACTGTGCTAAAATCCTTACCCTCACCACACACACAACAGGAAGCTAATTAGAAATTAAAAAAGAATCCCACTGTGATTTACTGTACAAGCTCTTATAAGGTAAAACCATAGGAATTTGGCAGACACATAGATAGGAGTTCAGCAAACAAATTTTAGGATAACATTAATGAAATCTTGCCTAATTCTAAATAAGCTCTGCACAGTTCCATGCCAGACAAATTTTATTTTTTAACTAGATTCAGTTAAAATAATACATTGTTTTCCTATTGAGCTATAGAGGCTGCATTCACATTCCTCTAATTGAACAGAATTAGTCAAAGCATTAACAACGTAGTAAATGAAATAGTGGTCAGTTTACCATCAGAGTCTATGTTCATCTGAAAACACTCGAAAGACTGCTGGAAAAGGATTTGCAGTGGTTGTACAGCCTATACTATCTGATGGATAAGAAAAAATCCTTTCTAGAAAGTGCTTTAATTTTGGACAGTCTCAAAGCATATGCTTAAACAAGGCTCGAGTTACCTAGCATCACTCACAATCAGGAGTCAATCCCAGATATATTTTAGATAACTTTATTTACAGTAGGTGTGTCTGTGAATTACAATGTTTTTGCACAAATGGAATAAGAATGAATTTTGTGAATTATTGACTTCAACTTCTTGTCTAAGACATTAATTGAGACATCTCTTTCCCAGCATTCCCCATGGTTGTCCAGTGGTGAGCACTGTGACATTAATTGATAAAGTCAGGAAATGCTGCCAATATTCTTCTCCTCTTTAAGGGAGAATTAAAACCCTTGAAGTGGGATAGATTAGTTTAGAAGCCAGATAACCAAGACCAAATATCAAAGCAAGTCTTTACAAACAGAGTAAAATTCCTTTATTTTTTTCACATTTAGTCAATCTGTAGTATTTTCTCAGATGGTTTTCTTTGCTACTCAGCACAAAAAGATATTGCCAGAAATGAAAGCAGTTCTAGGTTTTCTTTTTTTTTCACACAGACCAGTAAATGATTAAAGGTCTAAATCCACAAACATGTCAATAACCACAAAGTTAAAATAAGCATAAAAACTAACCAAAAATCATAGCCAGAAGAGATCTCTAAAGTACCAGAGAATAATCACATGCACAAATCGCTTTCTACAATCTTGGATGATTCTCTTTCTATGGTACTGGCTTATAAAGGAACTAGGAGTTGTGTCCTAACAATGAGAACCCCAAAATGACCGCACCCATAAACAAAACAAATATCAATAAATAAATTTGTAGGCATAAAACATAATGATATAATGGTACTAAAGTAATTTTTGATGTTCAATACCATGAACAATGTAAATGGAGAGCTAATAAAAACTTTGTAATTTGCATAATAATTGTTTTGTGTTTCAATTATAACACTACATGTTTTTGTAATGTACTATATTTTTCATGACAACTCTTATTCTGAAATGCCCTGTGGATTGTAATTATGTTATGTGTGTGGATTTGACTGCAACATAAATATATTCTTGTGTACTTGGTACCATGGTAGTTCTATTGTCAGTTGCATTAGTGAATATAGGTATTGTAATTCTAATATGAGTAGTAGTGTCTGACAGTATCATTCATGTTATGACACTCATTATATAATATTTCTCCTGAAATGCCAATATTCTGAGAACAACCTCATGCAATACATACTAAGTATATCTTCTCCTCACTTGATTTTGACTAAATCGTAATAAGTGGAATTGTAGAACAGGAACATTAACCCACTTTGGGTGTATTATCATCCTCAATCAGTTCAAAAACCCATCATCAACTTAAGGTGGCTTGTTCTGTCTTGTTCCTTGTGTTTTGTGAGTGATTTCCCAAGAAGCAGGCCCACCTGTCAATCTCCAAGCATTGTAAAGCCTCATGGGAATTGAACTTCTTTGCAACACATTTTATGCACTTGGTGTTGGGGAGTTCTCCTCTTATTGTTTTATTGCTAGATCTCTGGATTTTCTGGCTTTGGAGGAAATGCTGATTATAACCCAATAAATACCTTAAACAAAAGGATAGCATAAAGAAAAGAAAAGTCCAAATCGAATATATCAACAAAGAGCAAAACAAGAAAAGCAAAACTCATACCACAGTGCAGGTCCTGAGTTTCACCAAACATAAACAGGCCCTACGGGATGGTCTCACAGCAGCAATGTCCGGGTGGCCATGCCACCTTACATTCAGCATAAATGAAACAAGGTACATAAAACATAGGATTAACACAATCAGCACAATAAAGCAATAAAAAGTAATAAAAATAATATTCATAGACAAAAATCCAATACAAGCAGGAAATAACACACAGAGGTAGCAGATCTTTGTGATCTTTAATTTTTAATAAAAACACCCTTTTTTTTATAACTTTGGCCTCTCCTTGTCATTGTTGTGGAAAAAACTTTCCTGTATTTTCAAAGTAGTCATTTTCAGAGACCAGGGGCCTCATGTATAAACGGTGTGTATGTACAAAAATGTTGCGTGCGCCCATTTCCATTCTCACATCACGATGTATAAAAACTAAGCATAAAGTCACGCACATTTTCACGCCAGTTAAATCCTTTGTGGTGTACGCAAGTTCTCCACTTGGTTTTGCAAACTGGAGGTACCCAGCGTCAAAGCAGTGCTACTGTTCCTGTGTGGTTTCCCTTTCTTTTTTAGATCCACATCCCTGACGTGGCTTTATCATATACACTGAAACTAACCGCATATTGTTTATTAGTTTAAGGCATCTGATTGTAATTAAGCTGTAACAATATAATGGTCCACGGAATGGCCAAACTATTCCAAATACCATAGCTGCTTTAGCGTTGTTACTCTCACTGCACCTTTTTCTTCTTCTTTCAGCAGCTCTCGTTAGGGGTTGCCACAGTGGATCAGCTTTTTCCATATTACTCTCACTGCACCACTCTGAGTGTTTATATCACTGTATCTGAGTGTGGAATCACAGCTCTTCAGCAGCTGATCGGAAAGAGAATTATCTGTATACAGCATCTAGCACATGCTGCCTCAGCCATGCTGTCTATTTGAACTGCTCTCATATGGCAAACGCTTCAGAGCCTTTCCTGTACGGATCTCGCGGTTCAGAAACAGTTTCATCCCAAGAACTAAAAGCTCAATCAATCAGTCCATCAAGTGCTCTTTGTAGAACTGTTTGCACTTATAAGTACAATTACCTTACTGTAAACTTGCGATACAGTTATAATATTGCACAACCTGACCCACTTTATAAAGCGCGTATTTACATATGATGACTATATCATTTTTAAGATGAAATGCAGCAAAATATGTTTATTACATTATACAGATAAAATGTTAACATCATTTAAATAATCTATATTGTTAATAATTAAACATGTGAGGAGGACATGGTGTCACAGTGCTAGCAAGGAGCTGGCACCCCTTTCAGGGATTGTTCCTGTCTCGCACTGTATTCTTGCTGGGGCTGGCATGACACTGGAAGGATAGATGGATAGAATAATTAAACATGTACTACGAAAATATTTCAATGTTCCTTTAAAGTTTTGAAGAATCGGCGTTCTAAGCTTACAGATGGCTTAACGTCTATTAGAGAGCTGATTGTGTGGCGATTGGTTACTTGGAAAAAAGAAAAGGAAGGACAGGAATACGTTTAGTACGTTTGAAAGAGACAGTACTGCTGCAATCAATTTTTTCATCGAAGGTTGCACACGGTGCAGCAAGCATCATGCGGGAGGCAAGAACAATCTCTGGACGGGGTGCCAGTTCATTACTGTCACTGCGCCACCGTGTTCCCATGTTTAATAACATGCTTTAACTCTTATCATCATGAATATTATATCATGTATACATCTCAGTATTTTAATTATTCAGTGAGCTGTAATATCACGAATGTAATGGATTCTGTGACCTGTCAGAGGAAGAGAAAGCCCGGAAGCACGTAGTGATTCACACACATAGAGCACATAGAAGAACACATACAAAATAAAGCATTTAATGTGCTACTTTTGTTACGATGGGATTTGAGAAACTAGTAAATTAAACGATTTTAAGATTAAGTTTATGGTGTTCTACTTTAATCTTTATAATAAAAGCCCAGCGCGGCGTCCGTGTCCGGGTTCCTTTTGGCCGTATAGCCGCCCCCGTAGAAAATCCCCAGTCCTTCCCCTCTCAGAATTCCTGCTTACCCCCCTCCGTTCTTTCCCCTTTGCTTTTATTTTTCCTGTTCCCGAAAATCTTTTCAAAAGAAAAGTAAAGAAATAGACAGAGCGTCACATTAAAGTCTTCTCCCCTCTGCCCCTACAGCGTCCACTGCGCTTCTCGCGTTTTTATTTATACAAACACATTACATATAAAAACTATTTACAAAAAAATAAATGAATCCAATTTTCCAAAGAGAACTATTTACAATACACATAGACTTTATACAAAAAAAATCTTAATTATATATTCTAAACAAGTGAAAATGAAAGAAAATATATATATAGCATACCTTTTCAAAACAAAAGTAAAGAAAATAGACAGAGCGTCACATTAACGTCTTCTCCCCTCTGCCTATTAAATAATAAATGATATTGATTATAAATTATTAACACAAAGTAAATGAAATAAAAAAAATCAGGAAAGAAACAGAAACCACAACCTACCCTTACAGCGTCCACCGCTCTTCTGGCGTTAGAGCCAAAAACGTGGTGCATGCAGGTTATGAGGTGTGACGCTAATTAACGCCCGTACTACAACAGATTATATTGTTTTAATATTTTTATTTTATTAATTTTCATTGTAATCATTCCATACAAACAGATCAATTAATAACCCAACAAATTTAAAGACTAATCAAACCCCACCCCTGAGAAGGAGAGCTTAGCTAAAGGAGAACTGCTTAAGGCTTTTTAATAAGGCAACATTAAACAAAAGAAAGGGAGAAGTAAATATCTATGTAAATAAGAGATGGAGAAGGGAGTTAAATGCGATAATAGTTTTTTCTCTTATTCTAAAATAATATTGATTAAATCCTGCCATGTTTTGAAAAAATTTTGTATAGATCCTCTAACTGAAAATTAGATTTTTTCCAATTTCAAATAATATAAAACATCGTTTTCCCACTGACTTAATAAGAGGAGAATTAGGATTCTTCCAATTTAACAAAATAAGTCTGCGTGCCAAAAGTGTAGTGAATGCAATCACAGTTTGCTTGTCCTTCTCCAATTCAAGTCCATCTGGAAGAACACCGAACACAGCTGTAAATGGGTTAGGAGGGATTGTGATACCAAGGCTGTCTGAGAGGCACTTAAAATTTTTTGTCCAAAATGATGTTAGTTTGGTGCAGGCCCAAAACATGTGACCCAGTGAGGCAGGAGCTTGGTTGCAGCGCTCGCAGGTTGGATCCTGCCCTGGAAACATTTTGGACAGTTTTAAGCGAGACAGATGGGCTCGATATATAATTTTTAGTTGAATAATTCTATGCTTTGCGCATATAGAACTCGAGTGAATTCTCTGCTTTGCTACCTTCCACTCCTTTTCTGATATATTGATTAAGAGATCTTCTTCCCAATGTCCTCTTGGATCTTTGAAAGGTAGGGACTCTAATAAGATTTTATATATTGCAGAAATAGTGTTTGTTTCCTCGAAATTGAGCAGTATTTTTTCCAGCATTGTGGAGGGTGCAAGGTGGGGGAAATCGGGCAATTTCTGTTTAACAAAATTTCTAATTTGAAGACAGTAAAAGAAATGTGTAGCTGTTCAAACGTAATTGTTCAAAAGATGTAAATATGTTGTCTATATAAAGATCTCAATCCCAAAACTTTTCCAGGTATTAAAAACTGGATATACTTGCGAAGGTTGAAAGAGGTGGTTCTCTTGCAGAGGTGCCACTGATAAAAGATTTTCCATCTTAAAATGCTTTCTAATTTGGTTCCATATTCTGAGTGAGTAAAGCACAATTGGGTTATTAGTATATTTGCGATAACTTTCATTTATTGGAGAGCGGAGCAGGGAATATAAAGAAGTACTACAGGATTTTACTTCTATTGCGGACCAAGCCTGTGTATGTTCATTTATTTGTGTCCAGGTTTTTATGGCTTGTATGTTTGCTGCCCAGTAATAAAACTGAAAATTAGGTAAAGCCATGCCACCTTCTGCCTGAGGTCTTTGTAGGGTCGCTCTTCGGATACGTGGGTGTTTTGAGTTCCAAATGAATGAGGTTATTATTGAATCTAACTGTTTAAAAAACGATTTATTGATATATATTGGAATGTTTTGAAATAAAAAGAGAAGTTTAGGAAGGATTTTCATCTTAACAATGTTAATTAATTCTTCCAGCTAGAGTGAGATGAAGGGTTGACCATCTATGCAAGTCTTGCTTAATTTTTTCCATACAGACGACAAAATTTTGTTGATAAAGAGCTTTATGTTTACTTGTGATATTTACCCCTAGGTATTTAAACTGATCTGCTTTGGTAAAAGGTAGGTTGTCTAATATAATATTAAATGCTTGTGAATTCACTGGAAAGAGTATACTTTTATTCAGATTAATTCTAAGACCAGATATCTTTTGAAATTCTGTTAGTGCTGTTAAAACAGCGGGGACAGTGTTTTCTGGGTCTGATATATATAAGACCATATCATCTGCATATAGAGAAATTTTCTGTTCCAGTCCTTCTCTGACAATCCCCTTTATCTGATAAGAATTTCGGCAGTGAACCACCAGTGGTTCAATAGCGATTGCAAACAACAGTGGCGACAAGGGACATCCTTGTCTGGTACCACGTTCTAGTTTAAAGTAGTCTGAGCAAATGTTATTAATACAAACTGAAGCTTCTGGATTGGTATACAGTAGTTTGATCCAAGCACAAATATTCGGGCCAAACCCAAATTTCTCCAATGCAGTGAAAAGGTAGTTCCATTCAATCATATCAAATGCTTTTTCTGCGTCTAATGATAGTAATATCTCTGGGGTGTTTGATTTTGCTGGTGAATATATAACATTAAACAAGCGTCGGAGATTTGAAGATAGGTGTTGGCCTTTAATAAATCCAGTTTGATCTTGTGATATTACCGAGGGCAGCACTTTCTCCATCCTTCTAGCTAGGATTTTTGAGAGTATCTTAACATCATTATTCAGGAGTGAAATTGGTCTGTATGATGCACATTGTAACAAGTCCTTATTTTGTTTAGGAAAGACGGTGATTAATGCTTGTCGAAATGTTTGAGGTAGTATTTGGTTGTCTCTAGCTTCTGTAAATGTTGCCAATAAGAGGGGAGCTAGCTGAGTGGAGAATTTCTTATAAAATTCTACGGGGTAACCATCAGGGTCTGATGATTTCCCGCTTTGTAGTGACTTTATAGCGTCTAGTAATTCTGTTAGCGTTAGAGGTTTATCCAGTTCCTCAGCACTTAAAGCATCTATTTGTGGTATCTGTGAAGTATCCAGAAATGCATTAGATTGTGTGTTGTCTTCTTTGGGCTCAGTGGAATATAAAGACTTATAGTAATCTCTAAATGTGTGCATTATTTTATTATGGTCGATGATTTCTTCTCCATTCTTGTTGGTGATTACTGGTATTGCATTGTGAACTTCTTGTTTATGAATTTGTTGAGCTAAAAGCTTATTAGCTTTTTCTCCGTGTTCATAGTAATGCTGTCTAGACTTATAAATAAGTTGTTCAGTTTCTTTAGTTGTTAAGATGTTAAGTTCTGTATGTAGGGCCTGCCTTTTCCTGTGGAGAACTTCATTTGGATGCCTGGCTTGTTCTTCATCTATTCTAGTAATTTCATTTCTTAGCTCTGACACTTTCTTGGTTTCTAATTTATTTCTGTGGGAAAGATATGAAATAATCTGTCCTCTTAAGAAGGCCTTTAGAGTTTCCCAGAGTGTTCCTGCAGAAACCTCTGTGGACGTGTTTGTCTCTAGGAAGAAGCTGATTTGTTTGGATATAAATTCTGTGCAGTTCTCGTCTGCCAATAAAAGAGGGTTAAGACGCCATCTGCGAGGTGAGTGTGAGGGGCTTATTGATTTTAGCTCCAAGACTAGAGGGGCATGGTCAGAGATAACAATTGTGTCATATTTGCATGATTTAATTGTAGGCAAGAAATTATTATCTATAAAAAAAATAATCAATTCTTGAGTAGCTATAATGCACTGGTGAGTAGAACGAATATGTTCTTGAGTTTGGGTTAAGAAACCTCCAGGGGTCTGATAAGTTGTGATCATTCAAAAACTGTGTAATTATCTTCGCAGTATTAGATGTCGTCCCCCCTGTCACAGGAGTCCTATCTAAGAGTGGATTTAAAACACAATTAAAGTCCCCAGCCATTATAATTTTATGAGTGTTCACATTGGGAATGGATGCAAATAGATTTTGCATGAATTCCTTATCATCAACATTGGGTGCATAAACATTTATCAAAATCATTTTACTGTTATATAAGTTGCCCATGACCATCACATATCTCCCTTCAGGGTCCGACACTACATCTGATGCTACAAATGGAACTGTTCTATGTATGAGAATTCCCACCCCTCTAGTTTTCTTTATAAAGCTAGAATGGAACATTTGGCCAGTCCAGTCTTTTTGTAATCTGAACTGATCCTTGGTTAGTAAGTGGGTCTCCTGTAAAAATACTATTTTAGCGTTTAAGCCTGTTAGGTGAGAGCATACTTTCTTTCTCTTTAATTCGTGATTCAGGCCTTTAACATTCCAGGTCACAAAGTTAACTGTCCCATCATGGAGACATTGATTCTGAGTTTTTAATGTCATTTTATAGTTTTAATTGGTAATATGGCAGTTTTAATCTTAGTTTCAAGATTCCCCATGAGTTATTGCATTTTAGCCTATTGTTGCATTGATATTTATAATTATAAGAATTACAAGAATAGATTAGATATAACCTGCTCTCCTTCTCTCCCCCCTTTATCCCCCACCCCCCCATTTTGCCTCCCCACATGAGGCTAGATCCCACTTCGCGATGTTCCAGTCCTCTGACATACGAAGAGACAGAGCACGTCCAAAACAAAACAAACCCCACCCTGGAGCGGCGTTACAGAATTAAAACAGAGATATCTTTTGCAGTTAAATTCTTAATACTATCTGCCGAAAATGTTCTCATTAACAATATTTAAGCTTGAAATAATCTTCAGCGCTTTTAAGTTAAGATATTAAGATAAAAAAAAAAAAAAAAAAAAGAAACAACCCTGGGAATGATTTTAAAAACTAGTCTAGGATAAACCTGGTAATTCCTACTGTAATAGTATAATGGTAATAGTATAAATAGCAGAAAAAGCAATAAACCAAGGGTATGAAGTTAAACAGTCTACTTTAAGGTACAGTTAAATAAAAAAAAAAAAAAAAAAAAAAAAACGAATCCTACTTTAATCATTTCCACATTTTCACACTCACGTCTATAACTCTATAACTCTGATTAACACATAAACATATAAAGTCCAGATAAAGAAAAGGAAAAAAAAAAGAAAAAAAAAAGGGATGTATAATTATAATACCAATCTCTTTAAACATGGATCCAGAGAGCAGATCATAGGTCCTTCCCGTGCCTTGATGGAATACGGCTCCTTATTAACTTTCAAAAAAGTGTCGGAAACAGCTTCTTTAGTTCCTTTTCAGCTTCTTCTTTGCTTATGAAAATAAAATGTTGATCTTGAACTTCCACTTTCAGTTTGGCGGGATACAAGAGGCTGTATTTGAAATCGTCTTTCCGTAGCAATTTTTTAATGTCGATGTAGGATCTGCGTTTTGCAGCTGTTGATGGTGAGAAGTCGGGAAAAATACGAATAAGATTATTTTCGAATATAATCTCTTGCTTGCGTCTGAGAAGTGCCATCACATCAAGCTTAAATCGTAGTCGCTCGAAGCGGACAATAAAAGACCTAGGTTTAAAGGCGCTTGGTTTCTTTGTGCGATAAGCCGTGTCTATCTCAATGTCGAGTTTAAAGTCATCTCCAATTATTTTAGACAGTAATTCTACTGCAAATTTCACTGGGCTTGAGCTTTCTCGTTTCTCTGGTATACCCTCAATTCTTATATTATTTCTTCTGCACCCATCCTCCAGGGCTGCAAGTCTGTCTCCAAGTTTTTTGCATTCAGAGTTCGCAGCTGTGGCTTTTTCATCGGCGTTAGACACCAGTTGTTCCGCTGTTTCAACTCGAGCCGTGAGTCCCTGCTTAACGTCTTCCAGCTGATCTGAAACGTCATTAATATGGTCATCAAGCAATTTCAATTTGGAATTAGTTTCTTCGATGTGTTCTACTAATTTCTCCAACATGCCTTTAAAGTTCACGTCAAAATGTTTAAATAGACGCGTTTCCTTATCTTTGTTGTCCTTCTTGAGCTCAATGGTCACCTTCTTAAGATCATTCATGTTATCTTTCTTAAGCTCATTCTTAAGCTCATTCATGGCCGTAACCATGGCAGTGGCCAGTGTAGCGATCATCTCTTTCAGTTCGGACAGTTCGCTTCGGCTTTCGTGCTCTGCGAGTGGAAATGCAGCTCCTGTTACAGCAGGCGCTGCAGGCTCGCGATGAGTAGATGAGACCACATCCTGCAGAGCCCTTTCTAGTCTCGAATGATCCTCAGAAATCGGCGATCCATCGCGACCTGTATCACTTGCACCTTCGCTCCCATTTTCACTCTTGACTGGAGACGATACAATGGAGCGGGGTCCCAGGAATTCTGCGCATTCATCTGCCTGTTCCAGGTCAGTCCCCGTGAGGCCATACCTTGCACTTGCACTCTGGCCGGAAGTCTGTCCAGACTTTGATACAGCTTTAAGTTTCTTTTCCGGTTCTTTCTGACTTTTCTTCTTGTTACTCATGCTTGTATATTGTAGTGGAAGTTCCTTGGTCAAGTTAAATACAGGATACCTCTAAATAATATGAAATACGTGGGAAAATAAAGCCACTGCTAGCGGAGCTCTGCTTCAGACGTCCATCTCTTATAAATGGACGAAACCAACTCCCTTACATTGTTGATATACTATTAACTATTTACAGGGATCAACTCTTTTGGGGAAGTTCATAACAAAAAAAAAATAAAATTATAAATAACATTTACACTTTGCTACATGTGCACTTGAGTATTTTGAGCCCCACGTCTGAGTCGGATGGTTCCCCTGGTCACCAATTTGTGTGTTTCAAGCTGCGATTTTCTATTTTCTCCCTTCTGGCCCACTATGCCTTCAGCTACCCATGTGCACTTGTACGGAGGAGACCTTACGGAACAATGCCAAAATGAAAGGCAACTGAACCTGCTGCTGCGAGAGAGGACACATTACAGCGTGATCACGAAGCAAAGAGGCAAAGGCGTGCCAGTCGCTCGCAACAAACGGACACTCAGCATTCACACAGATTAGCTCAACAACGCGTCTCTGCCGCACAACGAAAGGCAACTGAAACCCCTACAGAGAGAGAAGACAGATTACGCCATGATCGCGAAAGAAAGAGGCAAAAGCGTGCCAATGAGACACCCGACGACAGGTCCGTACGATTGCAAAACAGCCGTAATAGACAAACCCCTACAGAGAGAGAGGACACATTACGCATGACCACTTACTTGAAGCAAACATGAAGACCACTCAAATGACCTACATTGCTTTGCTCTTCAGAATGAAGTACCACTCCATGCCCCCTCGACAAGCACAGGACGTCCTCAACTGTATGATCCTCCTCTTCCTTACAACCATTTACACAACGTATACGATTCTGATTAGTCTGCGTCCCACACTTCGTGAATCATGGGTTTTGTTTTGAAATGTTGTTTCCCATGCAAAAATCAAATGCGGTGCGATGAAGGACCCAGTTCACAACTGGCAGTCGCGTTTAAACAGGGAGTCCTTCAACTGTGGTCATCCAACGCACAGCGTAGCGCGCACCAAGTCGCTAGTGATAAAATAAACTACATGATTACAGTAGAAATTTCGAGATTAAAGTTGACATTTCAAACTTTTTTCTCACTGTGTCCCTATTTTTTTTCTTTTCTCTATACCCTAATAAGCTTTCATATGACACTCAGACGGTGGGCTACGACTCACCTTTTCACAGTGACTTTCATATCTGACTTTTTTTTATTTTCGGCATTGTGCAACTTTGTGAACTTGAACTTTCGAGTTTCTCCGACATTCTATGCCACTTGATCAACTTCTTTTTTGTTGATTATATCACTGTTTAATCCAACAAATAGTACGTTTTCTCCTTGCCTCCACTTGTTATTCGCTGAAATTGTTCTATATTCCCCCGTGCTTTTGCCATTGCCTTTTCACAGAACGTAGACTTTAGGGCTATTTATATTGATTTGCATATTCAAAAAGTCTGGAGGAGTTGGTCTCGTCCATTACGGGAGATGGACGTCTGAAGTGGAGCTCCATTAGCAGCGGCTTTATTTTCCCACTTATTTCTTATTATTTAGAGGTATCCTGTATTTACCCGACCCAAGGAACTTCCACTACAATATATAAACATGAGTAACAAAAAGAGAAGGCAGAAAGAACCGTAAAAGAAACTTATAGCTGCATCAAAGTCTGGACATCTGGCCCGAGTACGAGGTATGGCCTCTCAGAGACTGACCTGGAACAGGCAGATGAATGCGCAGACTTCCTAGGACCCCGCTCCACTGCGTCGTCTCCAGTCGAGAGTGAAAATGGAAGCGAGGGTGCAAGTGATACGGGTCACGATGGATTGCCGATTTCTGAGGATCAATCAAGACTAGAAAAGGCCCTGCAGTACGTGCTCTCATCTACTCATTGCAAGCCCGCAGCACCTGCTGTAACAGGAGCCACAATTACACTCGCGGAGCATGAAAGCTGACACGAACTGTCCGAAATGAAAGAGATGATCGCTACACTGGCTACGGCCATAAGTGAGCTTAAGAAGGATAACAAAAACCGGGAAATGCGTCTATTTAAAATTTTTGACGTGACCTTTAAAGGCATAGTGGAGAAATTAGAGGAACACATTGAAGAAAATAGATCCAAACTGAAAAAACTTGCCGATCAGTTGAATGACGTTACAGATCAGCTGGAGGACGTTAAGCAGGCATTCACAGCTCGAATTGAAACAGAGGAACAATTGGCATCTAACGCCAATGAAAAAGCTACAGCTGCTAATTCCGAATGCAAAAAACTCGGAGACAGACTTGCGGCCCTGGAAGATGGGTGCAGAAGAAATAATATAAGAATTGAAGGTATACCTGAGAAACGAGAAAGTTCAAACCCAGTGAAATTTGCAGTAGAATTACTCTCTAAAATAATTGGAGATGACTTTAAATTAGATTCCGAGATAGCAGCAGCTTATCGCATACTCAGATCAAACACCTTTAAACCCAGGTCTTTTATTGTTCGCTTCGAGTGATTTCGATGTAAGCTTGATGTGATGGCACTTCTCAGACACAAGCAAGAGATTATATTTGAAAATAATCTCATTTGTATTTTCCCTGACTTCTCTCCTTTAACAGCTGCAAAATGCACAGCCTACTTCGACATTAAAAAGCTGCTACGGAAAGCCGATATCAAATACAGCCTCTTGTATCCCGCCAAACTGAAAGTGGAAGTTCAAGACAAATATCATGTATTTTCCAGCAAGGAGGAAGCTGAAAAGGAATTAAAGAAGCTGTTCCCGACATTTTTTTGAAAGTCAATAATGAGCCGTATTCTGTCATGGCATGGGAAGGACTTATCATCTGCTGTCTGATCCACTTTTAAAGAGACGGGTATTATAAGTATACATCCTTTTCCTTACTTGGACACTATATTTTTATGTTTTAATTACAGCTATAGACGTGAGTGTGTGGAAGTGTGGAAGTAATTAAAGTAGTTTTTTTTTTTTTTTTTTTTTTTTACTACCCTAAAGTAGACTGTTTAATATCAAACCCTTGGTTAAATGCTATTTCTACTATTGCATTAGGATCTACTAAGTATATCCTAGACTACTTATTAAAATCATTCCCAGGGTTCATTATTTTATTTTCTTAATATCTTAAAATTGCTGAAGATTATATTTTAAGCTTAAAGACTGTTAACGATTATTGGCAGATAGTATTTAGACTTTAGCTGCAATAGATATCTCTACTTTGTTTTAATTCTCAAACACCGCTGCGGGGGGTGGGGGTGGGGTGCTTGTTTTGTTTTGGATGTGCTCTGTCTCTTAATATGTCAGAGGACTGGGACATTGCGAAGTGGGATTTAGCCTCATGTTGGGAGGCAAAATGGGGGGGTGGGGGGATAAAGGGGGGAGAGAAGGAGAGCAGGCTATATCAAATCTATTCTTCTAATCCTTATAACTATAAATATCAACGTAACAATAGGCTATATGGTAATAACTCGTGGGGAAATTTGAAATTAAGATTAAAACTGCGTTACTATCAGATAAGATTATAAAATAACATCAAAAACTCAGAATCAATGTCTTCATGATGGGACAGTTAACTCTGTGAGCTGGAATGTTAAAGGCCTGAATCATGAATTAAAGAGAAAGAAAGTATGCTCTCACCTAACAGGCTTAAACGCTAAAATAGTATTTTTACAGGAGACCCACTTACTTAGCAAGGATCAGTCCAGACTACAAAAAGACTGGACTGGCCAAATGTTCCATTCTAGCTTTACAAAGAAAACTAGAGGTGTGGGAATTCTCATACACAGAACAGTCCCATTTGTAGCATCAAATGTAGTATCAGACCCTGAAGGGAGATATGTGATGGTCATGGGCAACTTATTTAACAGTAAAATGATTTTGATAAATGTTTATGCACCCAATGTTGATGATTTCTATTTGTATCCATTCCCAATGTGAACACTCATAAAATTATAATGGCTGGGGACTTTAATTGTGTTTTAAATCCACTCTTAGATAGGACTCCCGTCAAAGGGGGGATGACATCTAACACTGCAAAGACAATTACACAGTTTGCAACTGACCACAACTTATCAGACCCCTGGAGGTTTCTTAACCCAAACTCAAGAAAATATTCGTTCTACTCACCAGTACATCATAGCTACTCAAGAATTGATTATTTTTTTATAGATAATAATTTCTTGCCTACGATTAAATTGTGCAAATACGACACAATTGTTATCTCTGACCATGCCCTCTAGTCTTGGAGCTAAAATCAATAAACCAGTCACACTCACCTCGCAGATGGTGTCTTAACCCTCTTCTATTAGCAGACGAGAACTGCACAGAATTTATATCCAAACAAATCAGCTTCTTCATAGAGACAAACACACCCTCAGAGGTTTCTGCAGGAACACTCGGGAAACTCTAAATGCCTTCTTAAGAGGACAGATTATTTCATATCATTCCCACAGAAATAAATTAGAAACCAAGAGAGCGTCAGAGCTAAGAAGCGAAATTACTAGAATAGATGAAGAACAAGCCAGGCGTCCAAGAGAGGCTCTTCATAGGAAAAGGCAGGCTCTGCATACAGAACTCAACATCTTGACAACTAAAGAAACAGAACAACTTATTTATAAGTCAAGACATCATTACTATGAACACGGAGAGAAAGCTAATAAGCTTTTAGCTCAACAAATCCACAAGCAAGAAGTTCGCAATTCAATCCGAGTAATCACCAACACGAATGGAGAAGAAATCATTGACCATAAAAATATAATGCACACATTTAGAGATTACTATAAAATCTTATATTCTACTGAGTTCAAAGAAGACAAGACACAATCTAATGCATTTCTGGATACATTACAGACACCACAAATAGATACTTTAATTGCTGAGGAACTGGATAAATCTCTGACCCTATCAGAATTACTAGATGCTATAAAGTCACTTCAAAATGGGAAATCAGCAGGCCCTGATGGCTACCCTGTAGAATTTTATAAGAAATTCTCCACTCAGCTAGGCACCATTTACAGAAGCTAGAGACAATCAAATTCTACCTCAAACTTTTCGTTAAGCATTAATCACCGTCTTTCCTAAACAAAATAAGGACTTATTTTGTGCATCATACAGACCAATTTCACTCCTGAATAATGATGTTAAGATACTCTCAAAAATTATAGCTAGAAGGATGGAGAAAGTGCTGCCTTCGGTAATATCACAGGATCAAACTGGATTTATTAAAGGCCGACACTTATCTTCCAATCTCCGACGCCTGTTTAATGTAATATATTCACCAGCAAAGTCAAACACCCCAGAGATATTATTATCACTAGATGCAGAAAAGGCATTTGATATGATTGAATGGAACTACCTTTTCACTGCATTGAAGAAATTTGGATTTGGCCCGAATATTTGTGCATGCATCAAACTACTGTATACCAATCCAGAAGCTTCAGTTTGTATTAACAACATTTGTTCAGACTAGTTTAAGCTAGAATGTGGCACCAGACAAGGATGCCCCTTGTCACCACTGCTGTTTGCAATTGCCATGGAACCACTGGCAGTCCACTGTCGAAATTCTTATCAGATAAAGGGGATTATCAGAGAAGGACTGAAACAGAAAATTTCTCTATATGCAGAGGATATGGTTTTATATATATCAGACCCAGAAAACACTGTGCCTACAGTTTTAACAGCACACAGAATTTCAAAAGATATCTGGTCTCAGAATCAATCTGAATATAAGTATACTCTTTCCAGTGAATTCACAAGCATATAATATCAGATTGGACACCCTACCTTTTTTCGTAGCAGATCAGTTTAAATACCTAGGGGTTAATATCACAAGTAAACATAAAGCTCTTTATCAACAAAATTTTGCCATCTGTATGGAAAAAATTAAGCAAGACTTGCATAGATGGTCAACCCTTCATCTCCCTCTAACCAGAAGAATTAACGTTGTTAAGATGAATATCCTTCCTAAACTTCTTTTTTTATTTCAAAACATTCCAATATATATCAATAAATCGTTTTTTAAGCAATTAGATTCAACTATAACCTCATTTATTTGGAACTCAAAACACTTGCGTATCCGAAGAGTGACCCTACAGAGACCTCAGGCAGAAGGTGGGATGGCTCTACCTAATTTTCAGTTTTATTACTGGGCAGCAAACATACAAGCCATAAAAATCTGGACACAAATAAATGAACATACACAGGCTAGGTCCGCAACAGAATTAAAAACCTGCAGTACTTCTTTATACTCCCTGCTCTGCGCTCCAATAAATGCAAGTTATCACAAATATACTAATTAACCCAATTGTGCTTCACTCACTCAGAATATGGAACCAACTTAGAAAACATTTTAAGATAGAAAATCTTTTATCTGTGGCACCCCTGCATGAGAACCACCTCTTTCAACCCTCGCAAACATATCCAGTTTTTAATACCTGAAAAAGATTTGGGATTAAATTGCTCAGAGATCTTTATATAGACAATATCTTTGCATCCTTTGAACAATTATGTTCCAAATTCAACCTCCCAGCTACACATTTCTTTCACTATCTTCAAATTAGAAACTTTGTTAAACAGAAACTACCCGATTTTCCTCATCTCGTACCCTCTACCATGCTGGAAAAACATATTGCTCAATTTCGAGGAATTAGACACCATTTCCGCATTATATAAAATTCTATTAGAGTCCCTTCCTTCAAAGATCGAAGAGGACAATGGAAAAAAGATCTCTTAATTAATAGATCAGAAAAGGAGTGGAAGGTAGCATTGCAGAGAATTCACTTGAGCTCCATATGCGCAAAGCATAGAATTATTCAACTAAAAATTATTTATCGAGCTCATCTGTCTCGCTTAAAACTGTCCAAAATGTTTCCAGGGCAAGATCCAACCTGCGAACACTGCAACCAAGCTCCTGCCTCACTGGGTCACATGTTTTGGGCCTGCACCAAATTAACATCATTTTGGACCAAACTTTTTAAGTGCCTTTCAGATAGCCTTGTTATCACAATCCCTCCTAACCCATTAACAGCTGTGTTCGGTGTTCTTCCAGACGGACTTGAAGTGGAGAGGGACAAGCAAACTGTGATTGCATCCACTACACTTTTGGCACGCAGACTTATTTTGTTAAATTGGAAGAATCCTAACTCTCCTCTGATAAGTCAGTGGGAAACAGATGTTTTATATTATTTAAAATTGGAAAAAATCAAATTCTCAGTTAGAGGATCTGTACAGAATTTTTTCAAAACCTGGCAGGATCTAATCAGTAATATTTTAGAATAAGAAGAAATAATTATTTCCACATTTCTTTTCCTTCTCCATTTACTTATTTATATATACAGTGTATATATATATATATATATATATATATATATATATATATATATATATATATATATATATATCCTTTTTTTTGTTTATTTTTGCCCTATTAAAAAGCCCTAAGCAATTCTCCTTTGACCATGCTCTCCTTCTCAAGGGTGGGGTTTGATTTGTCTTCAATTCTTTTTTGTATTAATTGATCTATTTGTATGGAATGATTACAATGAAATTAATAAATAAAATTTAAAACAAAAGTAATTCTGGAAGGAGTTGGGGAGTGGCAGTACATTTCCGCTTTTGTCCGTACACCATGTTTTAGTGCAAATTCTACGCACGTTGTTATACATGAGGCCCCAGATGAAAATGCAGAAGAATTCACTATTTGCACATAGATATCCACAAATCCATATCCAATCTCAATCCATGGAGTGAGCAATCAATAATACCATTCATTCCCTTTTATACATTTCTATTACCATTATGTTATCTAATACATCACATCATCCGACTCTTAATATGCAGAATTCTATCATCTTAGCCAATCAACTACAGCCACCAGTAACTTCATAATTATGTCAATTCTTCCATTATTCTAAACATCACTTCGTTAATAGGGGTGTCCTATGGGTTTTCCCATTGATCTTATCTCTGCTTCATAATAGAGGTGTTTGGAATTTCTCACTAGTTTGTTCTTGGTTTTTAAGGGGGTGTTCATTACTCATTTACTTCATTTTAATCTTAGTAATTACTTTGGTAATTCCTCTAAGATGAGGCAACCCTCACGTGTTAAAGCTTTAAGCCACGTTTAGTGTACCCTTTAGTTACCTTCAGTCCTTTTCCATATGCTTTTAATAATCCATTCTTACAAATTTATTTAAATACAGTATATACTTGTATTAAGCTGTAAAAATGATTATGTATTGATTAAAAGTATTTGATTAAATTTCTACATCATTTAAACAGGGACCACTGATAATGTGTTATACCCTTTGCGAACAGCCAGTTGGTACAAACTCTCACCCACTATGGAAAAATCTAGTTTGTCACAAAATGATGTTACCCCTATAATTAACGATCTCTAGATTTCATTTTTTCTGAGCTTCATGTACACAATATTGTTTTTTTCATGAATCAACAACATCTGCCTTTTAAATCACACAGTAGCAGTATTTAAATCACATGATCGTAATCCGACGTTTTCATTGGTAGGCGGTCTTTCCTCATTGGTCAGTGGAGTTGCTAGGCTTTTGTCTTGCAGTATGTAAAATGCTGTGTACAAACTATATTCTTCCATCATGCTATCACTGGAATAAAGACATATTTGGCCATCACCACTACCTTATAACATCAGAAAAGACCTGGTAACTTCAAAATCTAAAAAAACTCAATTTTGAAAAATATGGCAATTACTAGTCAACAAAAAACCAACTGAACTAAAACTAAATTAAAAACTGAACTGAGACACTTTTTCTGACTCTTAATGAAAAAGAAAGAAAAGGAGGCCTCACCCCACTTCTCGTCCCAATTAAGTGATCTCAAAACATGGGAAAAACATCACACAAGCACAAGGTCAAATTTCATGGGGATCAAAGCCTGCATGAATCTGAAAACAGACTGGCAATACAAATCTTGTTCAGACTGACAAGTTTTTCATGTTTTGGCCATTTACCTGAATCCTATCTGTTGAAAAGGTTAAAACATCCCTCATACTCAATCTTACAGATTTGACAATAAAACATCTGTCCTGATATCAGATTGATTAAATATCAGGATGGCAGAGATTACTTTAAACAGAAAGGACACTCATATTTTTTTACAGGCAAAGTCCAATGCACTATGAGATATTAAACTGGGCACCCTATCAGAGGAAAAGAAAAGCAGAGAAATGCTTAATTATTAAAAAATCAAACACCAAATTGTTCCATAGATTTCAGTGCTCGAGACAGAGCCCTTTAAGATCTTCAGCATTCCATTTGAGTTGAAACACATACTGTACATTAAGCGCACTTTAATATCCATCCATCCATTTTCCAACCCGCTGAATCCGAACACAGGGTCACTGGGGTCTGCTGGAGCCAATCCCAGCCAACACAGGGCACAAGGCAGGAACCAATCCAGGGCAAGGTGCCGACCTACCGCAGGACACATACAAACACACCCACACACCAAGCACACACTAGGGCCAATTTAGAATCGCCAATCCACCTAACCTGCATGTCTTTGGACTGTGGGAGGAAACCGGAGTGCCCGGAGGAAACCCACGCAGACACGGGGAGAACATGCAAACTCCAAGCAGGGAGGACCCAGGAAGCGAACCCAGGTCTCCTAACTGCGAGGCAGCAGCGCTACCCCTACGCCACCGTGCCGCCGCACCTTAATATAAGATGGCTAAAATAATGTCTGACACACACTGCATTAGTCCTCATGTCTTAAGTGCAATTGTGACTCATCTGTCATTGAAGTAATGCCCAGAAAGCAAAATGTAAACAAAAAGCAAAATAATTCCTTGAAAAAATAATAAGTGTAAACTAAAAATAGTACCCTGACAAGGCCATCAGATCCTAGCAAACAAGAGTCTCCAGCAACAGGGCAGTGAATGTGATCTCTTTTTTAAATGCTAACCCATCCAGGACCACTCGAAATGTATTGTTCTACATCTGTACCTGCAATGTCTATAAACAGTATTCACCCCTTAGAAGTTTTACATTTAATTGTTTTACAACATTGAATCACAGTGGATTTAATTTGGATTTTTTCGTACTGATCAACAGAATAAGACAATTTATTGTCGAAGTGAAAAAAAATCTTTGTAAAGTGTTCTAAATTAATTACAAATACTAAACACAAAATAAATGATTGCATAAATATTCAATATGACATACCTAAATCATTACCTGCTGCAGCGAATTGGCTTTAAAAAGACACCCAATTAGTTAAATGGTGATCATTTGTCTCTAGTTTAGGGTTTTCCATTGACTGTAGTATAAATGGACCTGATTGTACCTGGAAGGTCCAAATTCTGGTGAATTAGTACTGGGGACTAACCTAAACAATGAAGATAAAGGAACACTCCACGTAAATTCGGGGAAAGGTTATTGAAAAGCATTACTCAGGGGTTGGATACAAGTAAATATCCATGTCACTGAATATCCTTTGGAGTCCAGTTAAACCACATCATGAAGAAATGGAAAGAGTATAAAACAGTTGTAAATTTGCCATACATAAAAACTGAGTGATGGTTCAAGAGGATTAGTGAGACAGTTTAGAGGAAGGTCATTTTATAATGCTATATTTCAAATAATTCAAATTGTTAACAAGGATTATCGATAATACTTCTTTACGTTGAAACTGGAAGTTCTTTTCTTTACTTGAACTTCTGATCTCTGCAGCAGCTTGCCTAATTACAGAAAAAGGACGTGTTAGTAGAGACAACAGCAGACTGCAGAAACTAGCAAAAATTAAACTTTAAAAGCAGCAGTGTAGCAAGATGAAAAATGAGAACTTCAAGTTGTAAAGTGATAATTTTTTTAAAATAATGACTTTCCATATGCAAAAAACCGAAGCTCTCGAACAGTTGGTTATCTTTGTGTATTTACACCTTTGTGAACATGTACTGATATGGTTTTTCAAAATGACATTGGATCAGCTTAAAGTGTATATTGAATTGAACAAAGGGAGAACAAGAAGGTCACAGTCACTAAGAAGACTCAACAATGTAACCTTAACAGACTGAACACCAGATACATATGGTTGTGCATGCCAGAATCATCTACAGTATGACAGCTCCAGAAATAATTAGGTTGTATGATGATTTGCTTTAACATTAAGAATATTTAAAATGTTAAAGTTTATAATGACTGAGTAAGAGTTTATTTCCAGCTCCCCTGGCTTGCATTTAACATTTGCTCTATCCTGCTTCCTGGGGTATAAATCAATAAAGAGAAGATGTCCTCTAATAGGAGAAGCGAAGCACAGCAGTGAAGCACTAATGCAGAATGGACCCATTAGTCCCAGTTGCAAATGGACTGTGGCTGTGTCTCTTTCCAGGCCAGGTAAACACAATGATTAAACACTAAGTGTTAGGGAGGAGGACATACACATACAACATTTGCCAAAAGTATTGGGACACCCCTCCAAATCATTGAATTCTGGTTTTCCAAACACTTCCATGGCCAGAAGTGTATAAAATCTAGCACTTAGGCATGCAGAATGCTTCTACAAACATTTGTGATAGAATGGGTCGCTCTCAGGAGCTCAGTGCATTCAAGTGTGGTACCGTGATAAGATGCCACCTGTTCAATAAGTTCATTCGTGAAATTTCCTCACTACTAAATATTCCATGGTCAAATGTTAGTAGTATTATAACTAAATAAGTGGAAGCAATTTGGAACAACATCAACTCAGCCACGAAGTGGTAGGCCATGTAAAATCACAGAGTGGGCACAGCGCATGCTGAGGCGCACAGTGTGCAGAAGTCGCAAACTTTCTGCAGAGTCAATAGCTACAGACCTCCAAACATCATATGGCTTTCAGGTTAGGTCAAGAACAGTGTGTGGAGAGCTTAATGGAATGGGTTAAGCCATGCCTGAGCAGCTGCATCCAAGTCCTAAATCACCAAGTGCAATGCAAAGTGTCAGATCCAGTGGTGTTAAAGCACACCAGCACTGGACTCTAGAGCAGTGGAGATGTGTCCTCTGGAGTGACAAATCACGCTTCTCTGTCTGGCAATCCGATGGATGAGTCTGAGTTTGGCGGTTGCCAGGAGAACGGTACTTGCCTGACTGCATTCTGCCAAGTGTAAAGTTTGGTGGAGGGGGGATTATGGTGTGGGGTTGGGTTTGGCCCCTTAGTTCCAGTGACAAGAACTCATAATGCTTCAGCATACAAAGCCATTTTCGACAATTTCATGCTCCCACCTCTGTGGGAACAGTTTGGGGATGGCCCCTTCTTGTTCCAACATAACTGCACACCAGTGCACAAAGCACGGTCTATAAAGAAATGGATGAGCGAGCTTGGTGCGGAGGAACTTGACTGGCCTGCACAGAACCCTGACCTCAACCCGACAGAACACTTTTGGGATGAATTAGAGCAGAAACTGTGAGCCAGGCCTTCTCGTCCAACATCAGTGCCTGATCTAAAAATGCTCTACTGGAAGAATGGTTTACAAATTCCCATAAACACACTCCTAAACCTTGTTGAAAGCCTTCCCAGAAGAGTTGAAGCTGTTATAGCTGCAAAGGGTGGGCCAACTCCATAATAAAGCCTGTATTAAGAATGGGATGTCATTGAAGTTCATGTGTGTGTAAAGGCTGCCATCCCAATACTTTTGGCAATATACTGTATCTGTGGATCTATACACAACTTAAGTAGGATAGAGTCACCCCAAAACCCTTCCACAATAAATCAGGGAGGCTACCAAGAGATCTATGACAACTCTGAAGAAAGTACAAGCTACGGTGTCTGAGATTAGAGAGACTATGCATACAACTACATTTGAAAGGGTGTTTCACCTGTGGAAGCTTTAAGGGAATGGCAAGGAGAAAGCCTACGTTAAAAAACACATACAGTACATGACATCTCAGCTAGAGTTTGCCAGAAAGAGCATGAGATACTCATGTATGAGCTGGAAGGTTCAGAAGTTTCAATTGTCTGATCAGACCAAAATGTAGGTTTCTGGCTCAGGTTAAACATAGTGCATTATGAAAAACGCACCATCCCCACCATGAAGCCTGGGGTGGCAGCATCATACTTTGGGGATGGTTCTCTGCAGAAGATCTTGAAAGGCTTGTGTTTGTAGATGGTAAAATAAATGCTGAAAAATGCAGTCAAATCCTCGACTAAAACCTGATGCAACTTGCATTTTAGAAGAATTTTTACTGCAGCAAAAAGCGACCCTAGGTATAAAGTCAAAACTACACTGCAATGGCTTAAAAACAACAATATCAATATCCTGGAGCTACTAAGTCCAGATCTCAATCCAATTAAGAATTTGAGGCTGCACTTTTCATAGGCACTGCACTTCTTGTATATATGATGTTGGTTAACATGTTACTATAACTTTATATCATAGTATCATAGCATTCTCGAGAAAGTTTAAATTACTTCAAGGCATCATAGTCACAGCATATCCCAGTAGCACTTGTTGCAAGTTAAGAATCAACCCTGGATAGAACACCATTCTGTTACAAGGCACATTAATTATACTAAAAGAATAAATATTTATGAATATGAATATTTTCATCTTAACCGAAGCAAAGTCAAAATCTTCTGCTTTAGTTTTTTTTATCATGTAGCAGGAATCCGTCTACTCACATTTATATATTACACTGTCTTGTATGTAATTTTTATTCACAACAGAAAACTACAGCCTTAGCTTTAGTTTAACGGGTTTCAAATTGTTGAGAACTGCTCTACAGCATTTGCATTTTCATAAAGAGCATTTAACTCCCATGTTCACTACAACAGTGCATGAGACCTGAAAGCTTATAAAAGGCTCCAAAAGATGCTGACCATGAAATGGAATTTGATTTTCTTGTCATCTGCCATTATGCTTGTAGAGAAACAAGCCTTAAATTTGGAGAGGAGACTGAAGGGGAAAAATAAATGAATTTGGTCCAAATAGAAGGCAACTTGTCAATTTATTCTGAGATCCAGCAAAATGCAATTTATATTTTGTTTTGCTGTTCAACACTTGAGTGAGTATTCTTGGGAGTTTATTCTATTTTATCTGCAACTCTTCTGAAGTGCTTATATCACTAAATTTCAAACTGTTACATTTCTTCTCTCGAAATTCTTCAGATCTGTGTGTGGCAATAATACTTACTTTTCCTGGCTTTGCTAACTTTCCTGCAGCAAACCTAATCATATATTTTATTCAAATTCAGCATCGCATTTGCTGCTTTGTCAGTTGCTTTCTGTCCAGCTGTCTCAGATAAAAAGATATATGTTCCTAAAGATGTTTTTGAGATAAAATAAACATTTTAATGCAATCAAATGTGGGAGCACATTTGAAAATATTGTAGGCATTACACTCTAGTTCAAATCCTGCAATGAACATGAATGTTTTTCTAAAACACACATGTATGAAGTGCAGTCTACTAGTTTCTGATGTATGTAATAAATTTATATTTTAAATAATGTCTAACATACAGTACTTAATGTTTAGGAATAATTGGTAAAATCTGAAAAAATAAACTTTCTTGAGGTATTTGTTTATTTTAATACAATGAATATCAGCTAATAACTCAAAAAGTTTTTGAAAATGATTAAAATAGTAGAAAACTGAAATGTGCAATATTCTAACCCACTTTTAAATGACATTAAAAGGAAAATGGGCAATACTTTAAATGTCTAGGAGGTAAAAATCATTGTTTAAATCTTTAAATAATTTATGATTTGCAAAAAGTACACTGTAAAAATACAGGTTCAAAATATAGTTATGTATTCAGAATGTCATAAGATGTAATGATGTTGTAGGGTTTTTCAAAGAAAAATCTTACAGTGGATGAATGTGATTGGCTGTCTAATATGCATTGCAACCCACATAAATGCAGTCAAATGTGTAGCATGAAATAAAGATTAATAGTTGCTTATCTTTGTTCTAATGCTTGGACAGTAGTAAAATGTTGGATGGTAAAAATGATTAAAAACTGTCTTCAGATTGCATTTTCCCCATTCTGCATCTGAGGTAGGAGGAAGGAGAGGAGGGTGCCATTTTGTCAGACGACAGAAAAGTGAATGGATTTTAATTGGTGCCAGAAAATGATGGAACACTTTGTTGCAGAATAGATGTTGTTCTGGCAGAGGTAGAGTAGAGTTTTTCCAGAGGAAGGATGTTTTTTTTGTCACAAGGGAGGAAGAAATCCTAAAAGGTACACTATTCAGATAAGTGTTAGAGTGAGGTCATATAAGAAAAAGAGTGAATTTCTCCATTAATTGTAAAACAAACAATGATGAAAGGAGGGTTAATTTTGTTTTATACAGTGGACACAGGAGATATTCAACATAGATGATGAAAAAGGGGTTAAGATATGAAACAGTGCAGAGGACATGGTCACGGTCATCATAGGTGAAATTTGCCTGTGTTTGTTCGGAACGATTTCCTGTGAAGCTGCACTCCTCCTTTCTGGACGATGCACTGTAATCCCTTTAACTTATGTTAGGATCAATATATATGTGATTAGACAGGAAGATGCTATAACCTTGTTTATGGAATGTATCTAGCTAAGGTTCAACGCCTTTAATTTTTCATTTCTGTTAGTTTGTTTTTTTCATCCACATATTATATAATTTTCTGATTTTGCTAGTAATTTTCTTTCATTTTTCAATAAATCGGCAATGGCTGTGAATAACAGAAATGTGCCTAAAAAGAAGCAAAAACATTTATGCTAAAGACTTCATTGAAAAATGAACAAATTAACGTAATGTTGCTGCAGAATTTACTGTTCACTGTCTATGTTGTATTGTTTTATCAAAGTTAGTAGTATTAAGCTGTCACTTTCTGCAGGAGAACAGCACACTGTTTTAGCATCAGTATAAAAAATCCATTAGAAGGACTATATTCAAATTGGCAATCACTGAAACCTGAGCCCATTGCACAAATAAAATTGGGATGTTTAGTTAATAGATTTCTATCCTTTTCTTTTTTGCGGGTTTTACTTACGTCTAATGTTTCTGAAGTACCAGACTGTAATGAAATAGCTATCTCCTCCTTGCCGAACTCTAGAAGCAACATCCTCTGCAATAGGTTACAGGCAGCAGCATCCTCTTTTTCATTCACAGCTGCCCGATCCATGCTTCCATTTTCTGTTGGAGGAGTGCACTCCATGTTTTCAGGTTCACTACTTTCAGCCTCCTCAGGATATGGCTTGACGGCTTCTGAGCTCCTTGTGCACTCCGAAGAGGCTTTGGTGAAATAAGCGATGCTTGTCGAGGTAATTGGCTCTTTACTTTTAACACAAAACATTGAGTCAGGCAATTCAAAAAACTCCGCAACAAATATAGGAATGAGAGGCTCAAAACATTACATAGCAAATACAGGGGACTTAACAGGTGCAGGATGACTTGTCTTCGCTTTAGACAAAAACGTAGGTGGCTCATTTGAAAAACCGGTATGATGTGGCTAAGGTCACAAAAAACGGGAGGAGCAGGCTCAAAACATTCTATAGTGAAGACTGGGGACATAAAAGGTGCAGGATGACTTGCCATAACTTTGAACAAAACCACTGAGGGTTCGATTATAGAACTGGCATTCTGTGGCTTAGAAAATTAAAAAATCTCAGCAAAAAAAAAAAAAAACAGGAGTAGATGGCTGAAAGCATTCAATAGCAAAAACAGGGCCCTTGGCTTTTATTTCATCCTGGGATATGTACTCTGCTCTGACCACAGGCTTGACTCCGAAGGGGAGGTAATGTTGGCATGCTTACTGTTTGCAACTGCTGCATTTCTGTTGCTCTCTACAGCATGGATAGCATACCAATTTAGTAGGTAAACAATTTGTCCTGAGCATAAGCCACACCATCGTTCAGATCATAAAAAAACATTGTCCTCCTTCAAATTGTTAATTCTGGCTAAGAATGTCATGGGCCTAAAACAAGTATTTATAAAAATACATTTTTTTCCCCCAAAAGGTTCTAAAATGCACAACGTATTGCCTGAAAAGGCAAAGCAATCCACAGTGAACAAAGTCCCAACACAGAAAACAAATGTGGTGGTCAAAACAGAGCAGGGTTGAAAATATCAGTAACCACAGTTCAAAAACAGAATCCAAAGACAAAGTCGAAACACAGAGCACAGGGTTGAAATACCAGAAAATCAAGCAAAAACACAAAACACAGAAAATTATTATAACACTCCATATAGCGCATTCTCAATGAACTATGGGAGGCCCTCCCTTAAACAGGGTGGAGGGCCATTCCTGGCGGTGATTTGCAGGTGGTCCTGCCCCTTGGGAAGCCACCCACAACACACAATGAACACAACTGAAGGCCACATTCCATTTAAAATGAACACAAAGAAAAATGTACTTAATAAACAGAAGAAACATAAATACAAATAAATGACATGAAATTAGACATTACAAACAAAAAAACATAACTGTGATCCACAGCCAGAAGGAAAATACCAACTGAAATATGACACTGATGGGAAAGCCAATACAGTAATCCCTCGCTATATCGCGCTTCAACTTTCGCGGCTTCACTCTATCACGGATTTTATATGTAAGCATATCAAAATATATATTGTGGATTTTTCGCTGGTTTCTGCGGACAATGGGTCTTTTTATTTCTGGTACATGCTTCCTCAGTTGGTTTGCCCAGTTGATTTCATACAAGGGACGCTATTAGCAGATGGCTGAGAAGTTACCCAATCAGAGCACGCAGTTAAGCTCCTGGGTGCTGATTGGCTCAGCGATGCAGAGCAGCATTCAATTACGCTTTGTGTTAGCCAGCATCTCGTCTCGCTCATTCAGCATCAACATATTTTGCTGTGTAATGAGTTAACTTTTGTGCTGTTTTGTGTTTATCTTTGTGCGTAGTCGAGCCCTTCGTTATGTCTCCAAAACGATCTGCTCCTGCTACTGTTTCCGGGGCCGTACTCAAACGCCAACGGAAGATGCTAAGGTAAACGTTTTGGATATGCTGAAGGAAGGGAACAGCTACGCCGCTGTAGGATGCTATTACAGCATCAATGAGTCCACTGTTCGTTATATTAAGAATGATGAAAAGAATTTAAGATCTACGGCTGCAGTGTCCTTTAACCAGGGCGCGAAACAAGTTGTAAGTGGACGTAATAAGGCGGTTTATGCTGTATAACTGTGCGTGAAATGTTTATAAGTGTGTGGGAGAGTTTATAAGGGCTTAAAATATATAAAAATAATCATATAAACATATGGTTTTTACTTTGCGGATTTTCACCTTTCACTGAGGATTCTGGAACGCAACCCCCGCGATCGAGGAGGGATCACTGTACACTCCTCCTATGATGCAGTGCTAAGAATAATGGAAGAATCCGCTAAACACCCCTCTTAATGAAGTGGTGTCCAGAATAATGGGAGAAATGACATGAGTCAGAAAGTACTACTGGCTTTATTTGATTGGAGGAGGTGAAAATGTTCTGCATATTGAGAGTCAGATGACTGATGAATTAGATAACGTGATGTAATTAGAAAAAAGTATACAAGCAGATGAATTGTTTAAATGATTGCTCACTCCATGGACCGAGACATTTGTGCATAACTCTGTGCAAATAAAGCAATGTTCTGCATTCTCATCTGAGCTCCATGACTGCCTTCTTTGAGGACAGAGGAAAGTTTTTTCCATGACACCATTTGAGAAGATGACAGAAGAGATTAAAACATTAGTCATTAAGACCTGGAGAAATATGTGATCACATGCTAAGAGTGAGCTTAGTTTCTTCTGTTTTTCTTTCAAAAGTGTCTTTGTAGCCCTGTGAAAATATGGCTATGATCAAGGGATGTGAAATAGGCTTTGTAAGGGTGTTGATCTTAATGACTCCATAAGTATCCTGAAAACGGTCTCCCCGTTTCACCTATGCAGATGGCTGGACATTTTCTACAAGAAATGGACGAGACAGAGGAGCAGATACAAGAATATTGTTGGTAACGTATTTGCAAGTGACACTGAGGTTCATGCTACAACTCAGAGTGCCTGGTGAGGAATGTGGCTTTCCTCCATTTTGTTTTTTTCATCAACAACAATTTATTTATATAGCACATTATCATACAAATGATGTAGCTCAATGTGCTTCACAGAATGAAGAAAGAGGGAAAAAAAGACAAAATATAAGAATGTAATTAGGCAATACTAAATAACACAGAATAAAAGTAAGGTCCGATGGTCAGGGAAGACAGAAAAAACAAAAAACAAAAAAACTCCAGATGGCTGGAGAAAAAAAAAAACAAAATCTATAGGGGTTCCAGGCCACGAGACCATCTCGCCACCTCTATGCATTTTACCTAACATATATGATCTCAATCAATCCTCATGGTTTTCAGGCTTCACAGGGAAGAACTTGATGATGATGGTCATATGGACCTCTGGCCTTCAATCCATCAATGTAGGGACATCACGTTGCTTTGATCAGGTGGTGATGGCACAGATCAGTCCCATACAATAGGCAAGTAGATGTCTAACAACCTTGACACTCTTGGAAGGTTTATGAAATATTTTTATTAGCAATTTAATGGGTTATAACATGGCCTTCGTGAGTACTGACATCAAGGTCTTTGATTGTGATGATGTTCACTAGGTTAAATAATGCACATGTAGTGCAAAAGTGTGAGTTAATGTTATATTTCCAAAAATCAAATGGATAACAAATTGTTGTTTATTATTGTTTGATTATTCTTGCAATATATGTTTTTTTCAGTTGCTGCCATTCTTTGTTGATTTCTGTATAGCCGTATTTTTTGGCTACTATATTTGTTACTAAACATGTGATATGGAAAGATGCGAGTGTACTGCTTTCAGTATTCATACTTCAAATTGCCTTTATTTTTATCAAGATTATTTTTGCTAGTGTGGAGGAGCTAAAAGGCATTTCCACAAATAATTTTTGTTAAAACTTACTTTGCTTTTTTCCTACAATTTTCTCTGTAACAAGTATAGACCGGTGGAATCATGAATAATCGCTGTGTAAACAGTCAGGTATACAAAAAAGTTTATTTAATACACATTTTTATTTTACAAACCACAAAGAAGGTGAATTTTTGCAGTATGAATATCGAGTCTGGGAAAATTTTCAAACATGCATTGCTAACACTAACCTGATTAAATTTACAGTCAGCTGGCAGAATGAAGCGGGTAGAATATACATATAGTTAGCTCCGTAAGTATTTGGACAGTGACACACTTTTCATAATTTTGACTCTGTTCACCACTACAATGGATCTGAAATAAAGCAATCATTATATGAGACTTTCAGCTTTGATTTAAGGGGTTTATCAAAAATACTTTATGAGCTGTTTAGGATTGACGGCCATTGTTCTGCTTATCCCCCAATTTCCAGGGGCTCAAAAGTATTTAGACATTTAATTGACAAACTCTTCCACAGCCACAAGGGTGAAATTCCCTCATTATTTCATTAACTACTAAAAGGTCTGGAACTGATTCCAAGTGTGGAAATTGCATTTGGAAGTGATCACTGTGAACTCTGAATATGAGGTCCAAAGAGCTGTCCATGGAAGTAGAAACAGACCATCATTAGCCTGAGAAAACAAACCAAACGTTTTAGAGAGACAGCAGAAACATGAGGAGTGGTCAAATCAACCATCTGGTACATTCTTAAAAAGAAGGATGTGACATGTGGTCTGTGGTGTTGCGGTGATTTTAAATAAATGAATAATTGGACATGCTAACGCTGAGGAGTGGGGCAGGTGCGAACAATTGTCTGAAAAGATGGCTTGTCTCCGGGTTGGTGCGAGGTGGTCAGCTGGCCGTGCGTTGCCTTGCCGACATGCCAGTCTCATTATGAACCAGAGGTAGCAATCAGATGATTGCACCTGCAACTACTCTCCAGCATATAAAAGGGGAGCACATGGGGCAGATGAGAGGAGCACACAGCAGAGGTTTAAAGAAGAAAACAGAAGCAGACAGGAAGATGGGAGAGACAGCTAGTGCAGGTGTGAGCAAGAAGGAGAGCAAGTGAAGCAGGAGGCAGGCAGCTGTGAGGGCAGCTCCTACAGGGAGCGAGTGGCCACAGCTCAGGGGATGTTGTGGTTGATCACTCCAGCTGAGCAACTCAGGGAGCTGGAGTGACCAGGAGGTGCAGGTGGCTCACAGCAGAAGTCCATGAAAGCAGCAGGAGTCAGTGAGGCTTGGACCGGAAGTCCCATTGTGAGCGCCATGGCCTTTGGGGACCCGAACCCTGGGTCTAGATTGGGAAGCCCTGTTATAGCCATGGAGTGGCAAGGACCCAAACTTGTAGAAGAATCTGCTCGGCTGCAAGGTCCAGTCAGGATAAGCTGAGGAGACGGCCGTTTTAAAGGAGTACACTCGGACTCATGTTTTTTAATCATGTTTTAATGGATTTTCTATTTATATAATTTTTTAACCTCCAGAGAACACTTTATTTTTTTGGATTACTTGTTTATTGAAGATTTCACACTGCACTGTTTGAACACTGTTTTGTTTGATTGTTTTAATAAAAGCACTAGAGCACGTTTTCACCATCCCTTTGCTTTGTGTGTGTTTGTCCTAATCTGTAACGCTCACCCCGGTCATGACTATCGATGGTGCCACGTTCAAGAGGCTCCCAAAGATGAAGCGGAAGCATGGAGCCGACCTACTTCATCACAGAGGAATGCACTGGTGAACTCAGCAACACCAGAAGGTCAATCTGTCTGTCTAATCCTGGATGCTCCAGAGGTTTATTTTCTCCAGGGATGCTGCTGACTGGAATTTTTGTTTTCCTCTCTTCCAATCTCAACTGGCCACCTTTCACCAATTACGTTAATGGGAAGATATTGTTAGGTTACATTTATGTTAATCAGTTTGGAGCTGCTGTTTCTTTGTATTTAAGTAAACATGTTTATTTATGTGAATTCCATGTGTAATTGGTAAAACTTGTAACTACATTTACCTGTGAATTTGTTACACCACTCAGAGCCTGTCTCAGTGTAGAGTGCTAAGCAAAACTGAACTTAATTAAATATAGAAATAAATGTAAAAGTATGGAATAAATACCTCTCTGTGATAAAAGGATTTATGCTGTGACATTTTGCCAGCATTCCTCCGAAAATCTGGTATCTTTGCAGTGAAGTCGTGATATACATATATGTATATATTTATATATAAAGACATTTCTTGGCAAGCGGTATTGCTTCCTTTGGAATAAAGTGAGCACAGTAATTAAAAGTATGAGTGAATCATTAAGCAAGATAATTAAAACCTCAAATTGGACAAGGATTTAATTAAATTATCTGATTTCTTGAAGTCAACTAGGTTTCCATCAGAATTATTTCCATCCTACTGCAAAGAACAAGAGCCAGTTCACAGCCTTCACAAGAGGCTCGCACCATGAAGAGATGCATAATTCATCACACGGAATTACTTGTAAATTAACTACTTTACTATATGGAAAATAATTTAAATAATGACTGTAAGATAAGTGTGTACAAATTCTCTTTTATTGACTGTAAGAGCCAATCTTAGAAAGTTAAAGTTTTGAGTTAAACTCATATTAATGTTTGCTTTTTTTGAATAGAATATAACTTCTTCCATAGTCATAGTCAATGGTATAGTCTTTTCCCCCTATAAGTTAGTAAGAGATAGAACCTTCTTGCTATAACTGAGAAACAGTGTGTTAATAAGCTTTTTTTGTGTTTAGAACAGGTCCCAGTAAACAGGGACTTGAAAGACCCATTTTCAAGTTAGAAATGGGATAAGCATACAGTTTTCTGACCGCTTTGAAATGGTTCAGAAACGTTTTGAAATGGTTCAGAAATTATAAGTGATTAGTAACGATTTAAGATGCAACAAGATAAGCTTAGAACTGAATTTTTCTTATTATAAATTTATCCTTTATTTGCTATTTTAATTTTCTTTTTTGTGTGAACTGTTTTACTTTGAAACTTAACTAAACACTTAAAAAACGAAGATATTTTGTCTGTGGAATCAATCTTCTGTGTGTCAGGCCTTTGCTGAATCCAATTTTTTGAGTTACAGCTGCAGAATTTTGGAAACTTTGGGAATGCGCAGCTACATTGACCTTTTAGTTAAAATCCTAAATAAGTTGCTCTTTTGGAACATTGAACATCCCCCATAAGTCTACTATCTACACATATATACTGTAAGAATAACATTTACACCATCTCTACAATTACATGCTCCGTGCAGTGCAAACAATGACATCTTCAGTAATATAAGTTGTGGCCATTAGAGTGCAAACAGAGAGAAGGAAAAAATCAAAATAAAAGTGAAAAATACCTAATCACAACAAAGAATACAAAGGTGTGCACTTGTGTCCATGTCCTGACTATGTATTATTGGAAGCAGGTGAAAAATGAGAAAAAATTAATAGCTCTTTATAATATGAAATAGAAAAAAAATCCCTCCCTCATTCTAGGCAAGAAAGGCAGCCAAACACAATTTTAAATGTGACACAGATTACTTTAAGAGGAATAAAAATGGTGAAAAAAAGTAGCAGGACCATGAACTGGAACACTATAGCTATGCAGTATATGAGTATGTTGGAATAGCTCATGAACCAAAGTTGAAAGCCACTAAAATTGAGAATAAGATAAGTAATTTATTTAAAAACAAAAGCACATAGTTATTTTAACAACCGTATATGCTCACGTACAAGTCGGGTCTTGAACTACAAAAAATCGATCATAAAATCAGACCCCGACTTATACGCCTGTTCAAAAATGCGACACTCAGTTTTTTTTTTTACATCTTCTTGCCTCCTCCAATCTCGCATCATTTCTCAGATGCATAGAATTTTGTTGCAGCAACGCAGTCACCAATTTCTTTCGCTACTTCAATGACATCTAATTTAAAACCAGCTTCGTATTTTCTTCTGATCAAGCTCTCCATAGTAGATAAGGGATGCTCCTACGATAAAGGTGTATGAGGGTGTGAGATACAAAGAACATAAATCAGTGCAAACATTGCTTTGGAATAGTTTGAGTATTACCGTGTGGTTATGTAGGCACAATAGCGAGAGAGAGAGGTTAGGAGCACGCACTGTTACAGCGCATTGCCACACCCATATAGAAAAAAAAAGGCAGTGTGCACCGTGGTTTACTCTCTCAGGTGGGCATTAGCATATCATAATCTCTTGGACTTTTAGCGTGAGTTTTCCACATTCGACTTATATAACCAACATAAAATACCAGATATTATACTGTAAAGTCAAAGTCCCGACTTATCCGCGGGAGAACTTATCCGCAGGTACATATGGTAGTGAGAATCTTTCCTTTATTTTACTACAACAAATTTCATACAATCTTTCTAATGCACGACCACACTTATAACAGTGCCTGCTATGACGCTATATGCTGTACCACCTAGAAATGTCTCATTAGGAAAAATACAAGCAACATCTAGAAAATCTGAACAATTCAAAAATGAATCCCACTTTAACTGACGAACATATATAAAAAAAAAGGTAGACATACATGTAAATACCACCAATTACAATTGAAGCCTTATACTGTAAATTCTGTGTGCTACCCATAGCTAGGATCAACATGTGTGTCCCCACGGCTTACTAATTGCAAAAATCTTTCTGCTAGTAGAAGATGGCAGCAAGTTAATACTGTCTCAATTTCATTCTATCATTATGAGATACCACTTGTGATGTCTCACTGTTCCACATCATTCTTTGCAAGGATGTTTCTGGCTGGTGTTTCAGCAAAACGCAGATGGAGAATTGGATGAAAACAAGTATATTCTAGCTGAAATACTCTTTCTCCACGAACCTACACTGAATAAAGTGAGGTAGAAAATTTATGGAAAATCTGGTTTCTTTCATTTATAATTTTGACCACAGTATAAAAAGCAAACACACACACACAAAAAAAAAACAGATGTCGTATTTTCATTTGAAAGTTTTGAATTTTACATTCAGTAGTAGAACTCTGCCCACTGCTAATGTGCACTCCTTCCTTCTGCTGAGAGCTGTGTTTAAGAATATCGTTATTGTTATTTTTTGTACCCCACAATGGAATGGAGCTCTGCTTTCTGCCAGGATAAGCTTTGCTTTTGTCCTTAGCAATCCTGTACTGTAGAAACTGAATCCTGAAACTAATACAATCTTTTTAAAAATAATTCATATCACTTATATCAGCATCAGTTAACCACATACTTTTATCCTGTTATCAGATCACCTGTGACATACACCTAATACAAAAGGTACCAACTAGCATCTTACGTTCATTTCTTAAGGGTGGAAGAAATGGCAAAACCAACTATGTACTTGTTACCTGTAACCTCTTACATGTCTCATTGTCTGTTCTGCATCTAAAGGGTTTCACCCTCTTATGGCAGGCTGTTAAGTGACTGGGGCTGTCTGTAGTTTTGCTTTTTTACTTCAACTCAATTTACCAGCAATAGAGGGTTTTACAAGAACATCCTCTGTGCCCTTAACGGACCACAGTTTGACAAGGAATAAATAATGTAGCTTCACAGCTGCTCTAGTAACAATCAGACAGAGATCCTTTGATTTAACCACTTAAAACTTATATTTATTAGTATCAAAAGCAATGATGACAAATATAAGCAATACAAAGAATTATACATTCTAGGTCAGTTAATGCAGAATATAAGCAATACAAAGAATTATACATTCTAGGTCAGTTAATGCAGTTCAGTTTTCACCCAGATGACAATTCCCAGATGGTTTCTTTACTTTAGTGACAAATTATATATATTCTTAATTGAAAACTGAAAAAGAAAGATTTTTATGCCTGAGAAAGAGCTCTTTTCCTAGTGTCCAGTAACTAAGAGACAGATTTCCATTGAAAGGAAGAAGAGAGGAAATTGCCATGAGAAATTCCAATAAATTGATTTGATATTTTGTGGGACATTCTTTAAAGGCTAAATAAATGGGGTGGAAGAACGAATAAAATACCTGTTAAAATTACTGTAAAAAATGAAGAAAAAGGAGAAAGTAAATATTGTATGTTATGCATGTGGACAGTTAGGGGCATATGAAACCACATTGTTCTGTTAAAACCAAGGTGAACTTGTTTTACTTTTCTACCGGGGTTAAAAAAACAATATTAGCTAAAGTGCTGAAATGATTGGAGTGGTTATAGTGGGTAAAACGTATTAAGATTTAATCAATATGTGAAGTATGTAAACTTTACTTATGTTAGATCGTGTACCAGCTAACTTGGTGTTCACTGGTTCTTTCAAATTTAAGTGTGTACATGGAGATGAAAGGATTTACTCAGAAGTTACTTTATCTATAAAAATTGAGCATTATGCGTACATTCTCCCTGCAAGGGTGTTAGATCAGTTACCCTATGCAGTCATATTAGGTAGCAATATTCCTATTATTAAATGACTTGATTCAGAGTCATACTGGCCAGGTAGTGAACAGTTGTGCAGTTACTAGATCACAAAGTAGCAAACATGATCCAAATATCGATTGGGCAGAAATACCTTTTTCTGAAAAAGATGATGGCAATTAACGGAAATCTCAAAGGCAATGACAGAGCAAAAATCACAGAACAGTGATTAAGGAGTGTGAAGGAGGTTACAACATCAAGTCTCTATCCCAGTTACTCACCAGCACAGTACATTACTATCCAGTTTTCTGTCATACGCTTTTTTAACTGTCCAAGTCTCTTATCCATACAACAATAATGCTTTCTCCAGTTTTCATTTGTGTATTCCACTTTAATGTAATTAGTGTTGTGAAAAACACACAATTAGAAATTCCAAGATAAAAAGATGAGGTTTCTCACATTACATTAGTGCAAATGTTTGTCCTGAGTTTGTAAATGAAGTGATTCGACATCTGTAGCAGATGTTTTTGGAACCGCATGGATAATGAAAAAGAACATAAAACCACAATGACACGGAGACTGTGTAATAATGAGATGAGAAATAAAAGGCATTTAAAATGCTCTTTTTCAAACTAAAATAAAACTATCCTTTTAACAGGTCAAAATCAGTTATTTTTTTGTTTCAATTTTCAGTTTTACATGCTATGAATTTCTTATTCTTTTTAGAAAAGAATTTACCATCTTTTTTTTCCAATCCTCGCTAACTAAAACGTACAACCAAAGCCTGGCTAGATTTCTGAAACTGACAAACACAAAAGGTGAATTCTCCACTTGGAAAGATTATATGTCAGCACGTGGCTGTGGAGTAGATGGAAAATGAAGAAAGGACTTTTTAGGAAGTCACTTAACTTGTCCATGTCCCATTTAGACTGGAAACTCTATCTTTGTAAAAGTTTCATTGCATGTTCTGCTTCTTTCTTATCCATGCCTCTCACTTGACATTGTATTTCAATGCTCTTCTGCTATTATTCATCTGTCACCTGAAGCATTCTTTGAGTTAATTGCCCTGCTATTTAAAGATGGCTCAGTTCTCTCTTATGGGGTCAAATTTCTTTGTCTTGTGAAATCACTTGTTAGTTTTTCTAATACATTTTTAACCTATATGCTGCTGCAATTCGATATCTTCTGCTTTGCTTCGTTGCTTGTAGTTCATGCAAGTTACAATAAACACCACACCATGTGGCTCAAACTTTATAATTATATTTTTGTCAGTTTTTTTGAATATCATTTGCACATAATCAGTTTTATGTACAGTAGCTAGAACCAATCACATCTTTCTATTTTTCTGCAACAACCAATATAACTGACATCCTGCTGGTTCTTATTTTAACTTACTCTTTAAACTCAGCTGTCACATTATCCCAGAGATAGTCAGTGTCTCCCTTGATATGTTGAGACATGAAAGGTGTTAGACGTGGTAACATGCATGATCATTCCATTTTAGGATCAATCATTCACAAAAAGAAACTATTAGTATAGTTAAATATCAACCTTCAACATAAAAGGCACTTTTTTAGATATAGGAGATAAACTCCTAAAGATCTTAGAAGGACTTGCAAATTCCACACAGACTGACTTGGGTAGCATTCAAACATATTGCCCATAAACTGAAAGACATCAGTACTGACAATAGTGTCCCCCATAATATTCATGACACCATTTATATATGCAAAGCCTACATTGGTTATATTTAGAGGCTATGGATTGCAGGGGAACTATATGTTTCCAGAGTCAGAATTTCCTTAAATGTCTACAGATTCCTAATAGATTTAAAATAAAATACAGAAACTCATGTGCAGGATAAACAGTCTGAACCAACTGCTACACAGTATTCAGAGCAAAAAGTACAAATTCATACTTGCATGACACCAATAGACAAATGGAGGGATCACAGTAACCTTCACAAATAGACAGAGATCTCAATATATCACTAATACAAGAAGACCGTTCTGACTTCCTGTCTTATACACAACAACAATAAACAGAAGGCAACATAACAGAAGACAAATCCTTAGTCAAAAATGAAAGACAAAAACAAAGCACTATTAACTAATGATCAACAAGAAATTTCACATTACAAAGAGTAAGGCAGAACAAGTTTACACATAGTAAAAACTCCAACCCAACAATACAGAGATTTTAACATCAGCTCCCAATTAATTTGAAGATCAGAACAAGAGATTCTCACTTATACAGGAAAACTACAATTAAATCTAGTCCAGTGCAAGGCACTATAAACCTTAGGCCAACATTATATCAGAGTACAGAAAGAAATATTTTACAACAGCATAATACAGACACACAAATAGAAACATGAATACAGATAAATTATGCAATATGCAACCAACAAGAACTGTTTCAGAAGAACAACAAGATTCACAATAGTAGGTAGAACAAGCAGAATGCACACATGAACAAGTAAGGACCTCAAAAAGATTTCACCGGAAACAGATATACACAAAAACAACAACAAAGTAATATTGCAGACATAATATTAAACTATAGGAGGAATATTGGAATGTCCTATGGAACAGGAAAAGATAAACCTTATTAATCAATTTACCAATTTACAGAATCCAAGAACAATACAAGTTCAAAATCCAGCTCACTAAGACAGGAAAATAGTTGAGAATATCACATAGAAAGGCCATAAGAAGAAAAAAACAGGACAGCAACACTCCAGAAATCTTCCCTACAACAAGACAACATTCAACACAAGGCTAATTTTTCACATATGATGGCAAAACTGTAAAGAAAACTAAAGACTACAGTTTAACAATAACCAAATCCATAATCATTATAGATTGTAACCTTATTTTATATATCTATATATCTATATCTCTCCATATATATATATATATATATATACAGTAATCCCTCGCTATATTGCGTTTCGACTTTCTCGGCTTCACTCCATCGCGGATTTTATATGTAAGCATATTTAAAATATATATCGCAGATTTTTTGCTGGTTTGCGGATTTCTGCGGACAATGGGTCTTTTAATTTCTGGTTCATGCTTCCTCAGTTGGTTTGCCCAGTTGATTTCATACAAGGGACGCTATTGGCAGATGGCTGAGAAGCTACCCAACCAGAGCGCGTATTATGTATTAAATAAAACTCCTCAACTATATTGTGAGCACGGAGGCTGTTTGCACCCCTAGAGGACACGGCCGCTCCTCAAAAAACGCTGAAAGATTACCTTCACACTGCTCCCTTCTTTGCTGGGCTTACATGTGGCTGCTTTGCAAGCGATATGCTTCCCACATGGTGCTTCGCATACTTAAAAGATCAAACAGCACGTATTGATTTTTGATTGTTTGCTTTCCGCTCTCTCTCTCTCTCTCGCTCGCTCTGACATTCTCTGCTCCTGACGGGAGGGGGTGTGAGCAGAGGGGCTGTTCGCATACTGGCCTAGAGGATACGGACGCTCCTCTAAAAAATGCTGAAAAATGCTTGCTCCCTTCCTTACAGCTACAGTACTTTGTCCGGCAGTGCTTTGCATACTTAAAAGCCAAACAGTCCTATTGATTTTTGACTGTTTGCTTTTTTCTCTCTCTCTCTGACGCGCACTCCTTTGAAGAGGAAGATATGTTTGCATTCTTTTAATTGTGAGATGGAACTGTCATCTCTGTCTTGTCATGGAGCACAGTTTAAACTTTTGAAAAAGAGACAAATGTTTGTTTGCAGTGTTTGAATAACGTTCCTGTCTCTCTACAACCTCCTGTGTTTCTGTGCAAATCTGTGACCCAAGCATGACAATATAAAAATAACCATATAAACATAGGTTTCTACTTCGCGGATTTTCATCTTTCACGGGGGGGTCTGGAACGCAACCCCCGTGATGGAGGAGGGATTACTGTATCTGTACACAGATATATATATATGGTGTGTATATATATATATATATATATATATATATATATATATATATATATATATAGTCATGGGATGCCTGGTCGCTATGGGGGTCAAGGGAACTGAGCTGGGAAGCTCAACCCTATAGGGGCTCATGGTCACCGACAGGGGGCGGGTTCTGGATCCTGAAGCCCTGGAAGCCAGCACTTCCGCCACACCAGGAAGTGCTGGCGGAAGGTATTCCAGGGTCACCCGGAGTGCTTCCGGTTGCTCAGCCAGCACTTCTTCAGTTTATCAAGGGATACCTGGAGCAGATCTGGGGAAGTATAAAAGGGGCCGCCTTCCAAAAAGTCGGGGAGCTGGTGTCGGGAGGAAGAAGACAACCTTGGGAGAGTGGAGAGAACACAGCCCGAAGAGGAGCATTGTGAGGCTCAGCAAGAAGGGTGATTGTGCGGTGCGGGACTGTTTATGGACATTTGTAAATTATGTAAATAAACGTGTGATGGACTTAAGAAGGTGTTGGGCTGGCTATCACTATATACAGTATATATATATATATATATATATATATATATATATATAATTTTAAACAGAACAAACATTGTTATCCAGGAGGAAAGACTTTTAGTCTTATTGAAATTCTGAGAAAATGAACATCATACAATACAGTGATCAGTAGGGGGCTTTACAGCACCCAGACCCCAGGCACAACCACACAGACACAAGTCCCAGTATGAACAAGGCAATTATTTTCTTTCTTTCTTTCATGGGCCCAGGAAAACTTCTGGTGCAAGGGCATAGCCTAATGGAATCAAAAGTCCCACAAAGCAGGAACTGTTAATCCCTTCAGTTCCAATGGAACCCAAAGAAGGCTGCATCATAGGGCTACAAATTTGAGCATGCCCTGCAGGTTTTTGCGTGGGAATCCTAACCCAAGGAGGCTGCCACCTAACGTATGGGGAAAGAAAATGTTCTGAATAAATTATCTTCCCCAGTCTTTCCGTTATATTAGCCTCACAACTGAATAAGGATCTCTATTCAGTCACGGCTGGGATGTCAGTCTCTGCATGCCATCCATTAGAACAGCTAAAGTTACTTTTTTCCATAGTAAAATTCATCCACCAGGAACTGAACTGAAACAGTAGGGACACAAAACAAAATGTACTGAATCTGAGCAAATGCACAGAACTGACAAATGAATATAAAACACTTTCAAAGGGACTTGCTTTTGCACTTACCTCACCAACAAATTGAGTTTGAGAAGCCTAACCCTAACCTTAACAATAATTTCAGGACAATCCAGAGGTACTGGTCCGACCTACAAAGTTATCACAGTTTTAAGTTAGCTGACGTCTATGATGAGGAAACAATAAGCCCTCTTTTACCCCTAAGTCTTGTTGGCAGCCCTAGGACAACCAAGTAAAATAAGAAATATGAAAATTAAAAAAAAAAAAAACACTCACCAAACAAAAGCAATACAAAGAATTTAAAAATGAAAGTGACAACTAAGCACCCGTTGAAACAGCAGCCCTACAGCAAATGGAATAAAATACTGAAATAGTCAAAGCTATGTGACAAAGGGGGTTACAGTCCTGATGGACAAAAATGACTAAATGAGAGACAGTTGAGTGATATAACTACACCAAAATTGCAGACTTGCTATTTCACATTATATAAAAACTAAATGCTAGGAATCATAGAAGATATAAAAAGCAAACGTTTCCTGAACAATAAACTATTTATCTGTAGGGTCCCATATGGCCAAGAGAGAGAGAGAGAGAGAGAGGTAGGCAGCATGCACTAATATAGTGTGTTGCTGCACCAATAACATAACGAACCACCTCAGGATCCCAAATTAGGACCCGAGTACAGCTGTGAAGCGAGCGTCACCTCAGCTCCACACTAGTTTGAAAAGAATGGAACAGTGTGAAGCTTTATATAGTTACTAGAGTGTCACTCCTGCTACCAAACCCAGAATTTTCCCTTGCAAGTTGGAGGACCTACTTTCAGGCCAAGAAGATTTAAAATTCTCCTTAAGGCGCAGAAAGAACCACAGAAATGCACAAGACCTTACTAAATTCCCAGTCTCAGATTGTGATAGTGAAAGCTAAGCAATAGCAGAATTCTTAGATTATCACTTGAATCCCATTGCAGTACTACATGGAAGCTATGTCAAACACACAACAGATTTTATAAAGAAAACACAATGTATCCAAGTAGAAAAAATAAAAACACCTCTCTTTACATTATGAATGGCACTAACCTTTACACAAATATTGATCAATACAATTACAAAAATACATCAAATTAGGAAGGCCTAACGAGTATACTCTTAAATTACTTGAAATAACCCCAAGAAACAATAATTTTCAATTCAAGGATGGCTTTTACTTACAGATGAGAGGGACAGCCATAGACAAAAAGTTTGCTCTAGCCCAAGGTTATTATAGTTTTGCCTTTTTATATTAGTTTTTATTTTTATATTTTTTCTGACCTTACATGAAAATTGTTTTTATTTCACAAAGACATTTCTATTTTATTTATATATATATTAGTTTCAGTTTTAGTTTCAGTAGTTATGGCATGGAGTGCCTACAGAGTTAGTTTTGTGTCAAATCAGACAGAACTGTACACTTAACAGATTTGGATATGACTTTAATGTTAGTGGAAGCTTACTACACTGCCTGGTTTATTATCTGGTTTTGTTTTTGTCTGATAAAAACAAGCATAATCAAAACTAGACACTGAATATGAACAATTTTACACAATTTTATAATTTTAAAAATATTTTCTCATGAAAATCACAGGGGCTTAGGAAGAGTGGGGCTCTAGCTGTATTGAGGGAAACAAAGAACAAGCATGTAGTGTCAAGGTTAGGGGCAGTGAGTCTCGAATAGACCACCATAAAGGACAGTAAACCCATCATGAGCAGAGCAAGAGTAGGTAATAGGAGTACGGACATGCATAAAACAACAGAGACAGCATCTGAAATTAAGAACAACATATACATTACCTAAACCTGTTTATCCACAGTAGGATTGCAAAAAATCTGGAGCCTACCACAGCAGGTTTGGATGCAAGGCAGGAAAAATCCCTGGTATGCAATATGTATGATATGGCTGATGTTAAGAACTTAAAGAATATGATATTTCAACTATCTATTTTGAGAGAGAGAGAGAGAAAAACATTGAAAAAAGGGAGACAAATATTTTAAAATATAATTCTGCTAATTGATTATTTTCACAATATCTATCAGGTATTTTGAGTTGTGAATATGAACTAAAAAAGTTTAATAAATATGGAATAAATACAAAAACCCATTAGTATGTTTAGTTTTTCATCACTTGTCAGACTCTCTACCATTGTTTGTATCGCTACATTGTTAAACGATGTTTTTAAAGCAAAACTGATTGATCAGCAACAATATGCTGATCTTGTATGATGACCTTGTCAGTCTCTCGATCAGTGCCGTTTTATTTTCAAAAACCAGGAATCCACTCTTAGATAGGACTCCTGCCACAGGAGGGACGACATCTAACACTGCACACATTTAGAGACTACTATAAAACCTTATATTCTACTGAGTTTAAAGAAGACAACACACAATCTAATGCATTTCTGGATACATTACAGATACCACAAATAGATACTTTAAGTGCTGAGAAACTGGATAAACCTCTGATCCTATCAGAATTACAAGATGCTATAAAGTCACGTCAAGGCGGGAAATCAGCAGGCCCTGACGGCTACCCTATAGAATTTTATAAGAAATTCTCCACTCAGCTTGCTCCCCTCTTATTGGCAACATTTACAGAAGCTAGAGACAATCAAATTCTACCTCAAACTTTTCATCAAGCATTAATCACCGTCTTTCCTAAACAAAATAAGGACTTGTTACATCATACAGACGAATTTCACTTCTGAATAATGATGTTAAGATACTCTCAAAAATCATAGATAGAAGGATGGAGAAAGTGCTGCCTTTGGTAATATCACAGGATCAAACTGGATTTATTAAAGACCAACACTTATCTTCCAGTCTTCGACGCCTGTTTAATGTAATATATTCACCAGCAAAGTCAAACACCCCAGAGATAGTATTATCATTGGATGCAGAAAAAGCATTTGATATGATTGAATGGAACTACCTTTTCACTGCATTGGAGAAATTTGGGTTTGGCCCGAATATTTGTGCATGGATCAAACTACTGTATACGAGTCCAGAAGCCTCAGTCTGTATTAACAAAATTTGTTCAGACTACTTTAAACTAGAACATGGCACTAGACAAGGATGCCCTTTGTCACCACTGCTGTTTGCAATCGCCATTGAACCACTGGTGGTCCACTGTCGAAATTCTTATCAGATAAAGGGGATTATCCGAGAAGGACTGGAACAGAAAATTTCTCTATATGCCAATGATATGGTTTTATATATATCAGACCCAGAAAACACTGTGCCTGCAGTGTTAACAGCACTTTCAGATTTTCAGAAGATTTCTGGTCTCAGAATTAATTTGAATAAAAGTATACTCTTTCCAGTGAATTCACAAGCATATAATATTAGATTGGACACCTACCTTTTATCATAGCAGATCAGTTTAAATACCTAGGGGTAAATATCACAAGTAAACATAAAGCTCTTTATCAACAAAATTTCGCCGTCTGTAAGGAAAAAATTAAGCAAGACTTGCATAGATGGTCAACCCTTCATCTCACTCTAGCCGGAAGAATTAATGTTGTTAAGATGAATATCCTTCCTAAGCTTCTTTTTTATTTCAAAACATCCCAATATTTATCAATAAATCATTTTTTAAGCAATTAGATTCACCCATAACCTCATTTATTTGGAACTCAAAACATTCACGATATCCGAAGAGCGACCCTACAAAGACCTCAGGCAGAAGGTGGCATGGCTCTACCTAATTTTCAGTTTTATTACTGGGCAGCAAACATACAAGCCATAAAAACCTGGACACAAATAAATGAACATACACAGGCCTGGTCTGCAATAGAAGTAAAATCCTGCAGCACTTCTTTATACTTTATATTCCCTGCTCTGCGCTCCAATGAATGCAAGTTATCGCAAATATACTAATAATCCAATTGTGCTTCACTCACTCAGAACATGGAACCAAATTAGAAAGCAATTTTAAATGGAAAATCTTCTATCTGTGGCACCCCTGCAAGAGAACCACCTCTATCAACCCTCGCAAACATATCCAGTTTTTAATATCTGGAAAAGATTTGGGAATAAATTGCTCAGAGATCTTTATATAGACAATATCTTTGCATCCTTTGAACAATTACATTCCAAATTTAACCTTCCAGCTACACTGAAAAAAATGATTTTGGTCCCTAGTAAATACGACATAATTAATTTTGGCAGATTTCATTAATGTAATGTGTTTTTGATTCTAATTGACAATAATAGGTGGTTTCAAATCATTTTTTCTATGTTTTCATCAAACTTATTTAACTTATTTAAAATCATCTTTAAAAAATTAAGACATTTCGCGCATGCGTGTAGTCACTGCCGTAAAGTAACGTGTTTTGACCGCGAAAAGCCCTGTACACCCATTTCAAACGAATCTGGCATTTTCGATTTGCTTTGTCCCTGGTGAGTAAATCTTTGTATTACTTTATTTATTAGACTTTGCTTTATTGAGAATGCATATATCATGTAATACATTCGTAGTTGCACAAATGTTCTTCTTCCTTAACAAATACTGTAATTTCATTAATAAAAGTTTGATATACGGTATTGTATTTTCACATGTGTAATTCCAACCTAACGTTGCTCTGTAGCTTCAGTTACAAATAAACGGTGTTAACATCAGCTAACATTAGTCCGTGATAACTAAACATTTCATTGTACAAGCGGATAACACAATATGATTCCGTTTAATCGCTTGCACATTAACAAGGGTAATATTATCAAATGTTGGCGGCCCTGACTTTGGCAGAGGTATGCATTGCTAACAAACTGGTCCGGTTCTCCTTCGAGGTGCTTTAAATCATCACAAGTCATGGATGTTCGTTTTCACTATTAATCACAATTTAAAATCATGCTCTTTTAACACCTTTTGCTGCACCGGAAAACTCCTCTCAAAACGGTATGTTCGTTGGTTGCATGAGTGAGCAGCCATCGGAATGGACCGTGACGATACTTGAGCAGAGTCAGAGCAGTAACTACAGTCGCAGACATCACTTGTTAGCTCCACAGTAGTTTAGGTGAGCTCCATTAACACTGCTGACGTGGGGACTACTGGAGATGTACAGCAAATATGTGCTGTAAAATAAAACGTAATGTCAGCTTTGTATATACAAACAAGAACCTTAAAAACCGAGCACGAAAATCTTTTGGGTATCTATAAATGATAGGGTTAGTAAAGATATCCAATTTGGAAAAATTTAGAAAACTATATGACCTTAATAGGTCTAATTCCCCATGATCATCATCCAGCTCTCTATGCACCAGTCAAGGCAAATATAATGGATTAAATTTTAGTTACTTTAAATCAGACTTCGCCCTGGCTGTAGCCTCTTCTGTGCAGTTTTAACTTTATTTTAATATTCATTATATGTAATTTCTGTCTGGAAAGCTAAGTTTAGATAAAGAAACAAATATATTTTATACTTAGTTAGAAACCTTACTGATTACTAAACAATAGCTGGTGCTTGTTACCAGTCCATCCACTTGCCCTGGCACTGAAAACCACTTTTATCTTGTAGATTTTACTAGTCTTCAATCTTGGAGTGGAACAGGACTCATTTCCTTCTCAAACAACAAACATCTCTGGTAAGTTCATTGGTCTAAATTCTTGACTGTGAAGGGTGTATGTGATTTATACTTTATCTCTTTAGGTATAGGCAGCAGCTGAAGGTGAATAGTGGCTACAATAAACATAACTTGAAAGTCAAGTGGTCCATTTTAAAAGGGACAACTTTATGAAATACCAAAATTTTCAAATTAAATTATAATATACAGGATGTCCAAGGAGATGACATCTTAAGAGACCAGCAGAGGACTACCATGAGCATCTATGTCATCAAGGTGGAAGGTGGAGACATTGGAGTCTATGCAGATGTTGTAATTGTTATCGACAGCGTCATTATTCTGGACAATCTGAACACTGTAGCAAGAGCCTGTGCAATGATGTTAGGGATGATTTATGCACTAAACTTACAATATCCCAAAGAGCTAAAATACTACTATGAATTTGTGCAAAAACTATACTAAAGCAAATCAATGCTAAAAGGCTGCTCCCTAAACTTTCTGGCCTGAACAACATATGTTCACATCTGTAGTGTCTGTTCTTGTCCTGTAAAGTATTTCTGTAATACTCTTAAAGAGAGAATTTTGTTCTGTTGTAAAGTTGTACTTTATGAGATTAGTAATTACTAGCACTAAAACACAGATTGGGTTCATTTTATTTAAAAAAAACATTTTTCTGGAGACTATATGTAAAACATTTAAGTAAACTGAACATGCATAACTATTTGCAGTAAGGCAAAATTATAGTAAAATCTACTCAAAATAAATGAGCTAATAGTACTAAAAAACAATTGGTAAATAAAATGTAATTATAAATAATTGGATTTACATAAATAAATTTCGTGCAACAACTTACCTTTAAAAAATTAATTAATTTCAAAAAAACATTTTTTTTCAGTGTACACATTTCTTTCACTATCTTCAAATTAGAAACTTTGTCAAATAGAACCTGCCCGGTTTTCCTCATCTTGTACCCTCCACCATGCTGGAAAAAATACTGCTCAACTTCGAGGACTTAGACACCATTTCTGCAATATATAAAATTTTATTAGAGTCTCTTCCTTTTAAAGATCCAAGAGGACAATGGGAAAAAGATCTCTTAACACTAGAATTACCAGAGACTACGAAAAAACTCGTAGATCCAGCCCACCTTAAATTGCTTCTTAAATCCGTTCACACCTCTACGCCAGCGTCTTTTGTCCTCTAAATGTGCTGATAAAGACAAGCTTCCAGCAGCCGGCTATTCCATCCCCCCACCGACTTAGAACGTGCACGAACTTCACCCAGCTCATCCCTTGATTGATTATCTTTGAGTGAAGTGGAGTTTTTGAGTGGAAATAATAGATCGTTATTTGGAACACACGCATTTCATGTGTGTTCCGTTTCTACAGTAATCTGTGTAAACACATTGTTAAAACAGAAACTTTTTCATATTTTAATAATAAATGTTACAAAATGTAGGCATAAACTATAGAATGTGTAAAGCCAGAGTTCCAAAGATAAAAATAAACATTTTAACAGAAGGTTCATGGGCGATACAACAGTTTCTGTGGAGTAGCGTGCTAAGATTTGCTTCTCAGAGTGCAGCAGCTTTGCCGTTCACTCACAGACCTGAGTTCGATTCCCCGCTGGGGATAAAGTGTTACTTTTTTTTTCTTTTTAACCTCAAACGGACATAACATTTGTAAATTGGTATGCACTGTCAGTTAATGAGATTGTTATATTTTCATGTGGGATGCTCCTTTTAAAATATTTTTTTAACAATTGACACTGCAATTAACATGAACAACTGTCCTTATAACTGTTATTTTTAAGATCCATAACACACAGACAGACAGAGCACTGTGTAATAGAAACAGGGAAATTACATGTACTGAAAGAAAAAAAAGATCAACATGTACGTTGTTCCTACTGCACTGAATAAGCTCACGCACTCTAACCTCACCCCTCCCCCTGATCTGACTCTAAGTAACGTAAGAAGCGATTTAAGGTGGGCCAGATCTACGAGTTTTTTCGTAGGCTCTGGTAATTCTAGTTTTAATTAATATATCAGAAAAGGAGTGAAAGGTAGCAATGCAGAGAATTCACTCGAGCTCCATATGCGCAAAGCATAGAATTATTCAACTCAAAATTATATATCGAGCTCATTTGTCTTGCTTAAAACTGTCCAAAATGTTTCCAGGGCAACCAAGCTCCTGCCTAATTGGGTCACATGTTTTGGGCATGCACCAAATTAACATCATTTTGGACCAAAATTTTTAAGTGCCTTTCAGACAGCCTTGGTGTCACAATCCCTCCTAACCCAGTAATAGCTGTGTTTGGTGTTCTTCCAGATGGAATTGAAATGGATAAGGACAAGCAAACTGTGATTGCCTTCACTACACTTTTGGCACGCAGACTGATTTTGTTAAATTGGAAGAATCCTAACTCTCCTCTAATAAGTTAGTGGGAAACCGATGTTTTATATTATTTGATATTGGAAAAAATCAAATTCTCAGTTAAGAGATCTGTACAGAATTTTTTCAAAACCTGGCAGGATTTAATCAATAATATTTTAGAATAAGATGAAATAATTATTTCCGCATTTATTTTCCTTCTCAATTTATCTTTTTTTGCCCTATTAAACTCAATAATTTAGACATGTTTACAAGCCTTAAGTATTACTCCTTTGGCCATGCTCTCCTTCTCAGGGGTGGGGTTTGATTTGCTTTCAATCCTATTTTTTGTAAAAATTGATCTATATGTATGGAATGATTACAATAAAATTAATAAAAAAAAACAAAACAAAAAAAAACACAGTAGTGCTCGCCCCTCGACTTTTTTGTATATCTCAGATAAAGTACCACTTACTGGTGATGGATTTGGCCCAAAAGTTAATAGAGATCTATAATTGTGGTGTAACAACCACAAGCCAAATTTCATCCATCTAGTTGCATTTTTGAGTTATCGTGTTTACACACACAGAGACACACACACGCACGCGTGTAAACGCACAATTCCAAAAAACAGTATTGTTGGACACGATTCATCAAAGATTCATCAAAATATCAAGGTTGAATTTTTTCATGATTACTATACTTTTTCTATACTTCGTATATGAGAAAGTAAAAACAATTTCTCCTGTGCGAAGTGGCAGGTGAATTTCTGCCAACAAAAAGCAGACACCAGAGAAATAAACTGAAACGTTACTCACTCATGATTTTTCTGTCCATATGGTAAACATTTTGTTGACCAGCAAATTCTGATTTCAACCGTTTGAATTACATCTTGATATACAACAAGCACAAGGAAAGGCGGCACACAAATCACTTTCTATTTCTCACGCTTTACGCACCCGCACTCAGCTTGCTCTGAACAGCCAATCTCCTTCACCAGCTGCCGTTCACTGGATGAATATATGCAGGCGGCTCGTGGTGGATGACTTTCTGTTTTAGAAAAAACTTACAAGGGTTAAAGACTAATGGCAAGAATATTCATTCAAAAACGAAAACTAAAAATATTTTAGTAAATTATTATTTTATTTCAGTTAGTCATTCCAGCTACTTTAATAGTTTCGTTTTGTTTTAGTTTTTCATTTCGGTTTTGTTAATTATTTTATTTCAGTTTACGAAAATGTTTTTTTAATAATAGTTTCATTTTTGATTTTAGTTTTCGTTAACTATAATAACTTTGCTCTAGCCTATGTGAATATTTACATGGTACCATGAGAAAAAAAGGTACATCAGACATGTAATAAAAAGCTCAAGTTTTACCTCAGATACTTACACGATATATCAGGCAACTGGGAATTCTCTAAGGAGGAATTTTATAAATATTTACAAATCTTAAACACATCCTGGCCTAACATTACACTTACTGCCACACTTCACTTCATAAAAATAAGTACAGCATTTTACACACAACAGTATTTAAAAAGGAAATAAAACTGGTTACTAAAGTTTTCTTTAAAGACGCGGACACTTACTGTTTACTACATGCCTAAAGTTTCCATCCCAAACACTTTTAAAGGTATAATCAAGCCCCGACTACTGAGATTTAGCAGAATTTGAACAAAACAAATTAAAAACACAGACGCTACTGCAGATCTTTTGTGAAAAATAGCACACTCTTTTAGGAGACCTAAGAATAAGGGACCATACAATAATATTATTCCAATATCAATATATTTTCTTGACTCACAGTGGAATCAAACACCATCATCAGAAATAACTTTCAACATCTACAAAACACAATAAACAGACAAAACAAGATCCTAGGTGTGACCTACTAGTGTCAAATACAGGGTGGTCCAGATCTAACTATGCAATTATTGCATTGCATTGCATTAAAAGTTGCATAGTTACTGGACCACCCTATAAAATTGAATAACAATAAAAGAAACCCCTCTAATGCAATCCAAATTCGGATAAAGCACTGGAACCATAAATAATCATAAAACCCAAAATAATCATAAAAAATTTGTCATACCACAATTCAAAAAGAAACAGAACACCATTTATACTTTAAGCAAGGGACTGCACTTACAACATCAAGTGTACACTTTTCAAACTGCTCCACATTGCGGAAACCAAGAATGAATTAAAAGCAAGACTAAGACAACACTTGTCTAATACCAGACACCATAAAACAAACAAGTCACTGTATAACAGCTATTCTGGAAAAACAAAATGACTAGCCCAACAGTAACAGGAAAAGAAAGGAAAAAATTGATTGAAAGACTCATCTTACCACATGACCTAAACCTAAGAAAAAGCTAAACTAAAAACAGACTACATCAACCAGATGCTTTTTTCCTTTACTTACATTATATTGTTACAGTTAAAATAAGTTACAATACAAAAGATTGAAACACCCTGCATATATAATTATTTAAGCCTTTCAATTTTCAACTAACCTAAACAAAGAAAAAAAATCTTCAAACACTTACCTCAATGCAAGGAACAAAAACTAAAAGTAGCAAAAGAAAAAGAAAAGTAAAGTCCACACTTTTAACACTAGAATCCGTTCAGCCTACGAAAAAACTCTTAATTCCAGCCCACCTTAAATTCCTTCGCACCTCTCCATCAGTATCTTTGTTTTGTAAATGTGTCGATCAGCACCAGCAGCAAGCAGCCTGCACTCCCATCTCCCCACTGACAGAGCCGAGTCCATCGCAAAATTTTCAGAGCTCAGGTCTCTTTACATGGGAGTGAGGTGCCTGGAGTTGTATAGGGTAAATAATATATTGTTACTTGGAATACATGCATTTCATGAGTATTCTGTGTCTACAACGATCTGTGTAAGTGTAAGATGACAGGAACTGCTGAACACATAGCTAAAACAGAAAATTTTTCCATGTTATACTAATAATGATGTGAAATGTATAATGTGTGAAGACTTTAGTCCAAATATCAAATAAACGTGCACTTTATTTCAAGAATATAACCAAAGAAAAGAAACACTTGATTTTCATGTTGCTGTCAATGAGTTACAAACCCAAGCTCAAATGTCAATTGACAGGAAGCTGATATGTATTCTTAATGGCGTAGAGTTAAGAATTGCGGCCTTATAACCCAAAGGTTCTGGGTTCAAGGCTGTGTGCTCTGCGCATTTCGAGTAGGAAGCTATTATTATTACTATAATATAATAAAGACATACATTTGATTTGAGTCTGTAACACCCGGCGTAAATTTTGCCTACTTGCAGAGGAGGGTAGAGTAGCCAAAAATTGTACTCAAGTAAGAGTAGTGTTACTTCAAAATAATATTACTCAAGTAGAAGTAATAAATAGTCATCCAAAAAATTGCTCAAGTAAGAATAAAAAAGTATTTGGTGAAAAGACTAATCAAGTACTGAGTAACTGTTTGATCATAACAAATTATTTATTTTTTAGAAATGTTGTAATAAGACAGCAGAATTTGCACATTATTTTATATTTTGTCTATTTCCAAATAATAAAATAAAAAATGAGTAAAAATAAATAACATCTTTACAAAATAAACATGCACAAAGAATACAAAATTCCAAATCTCAGTTTTTCACAACAAAGCTTTTGAAGCCAATACCTACAATAGGTAACAAGTATGTTTGAACAGTGCAAACAACTTAAAGTGACAAGATATACTGTACACATACAGTATAATAGTGCATATTTACTTGCTATCCAAATAGCACAGCTGATAGAAAATAACATTAGAACAAAGCAGCTTGTGCATGTACAAGAAGTCTCACTTTACCTTGACTGTCTGTGTCTGTGCATGTTTGGTTAAAATGTGCTTATTCTTCACTCAGTGAAGTGATGGTTAAGCTTCAGCAAGAGTTGGCTCTCATTTTTCATTTACAAGTGGAACCTTGGATTGTGAGTAACTTGGTTTGCGAGTATTTTGCAAGACAAGCTAAAATTTTTAATAAATTTTGACTTGATAAACGAGCAAAGTCTTGCAGTACGAGTAGTCTGTATACGCTTTGTCTGCCGAGCGTCACGTGATCACAACTGAGCTGATGATTCTTCTGTCTCTCACTGCGGGATTGTGGGCAATTGTCAGTCGGCGTGCCTCACTCATATAGTGAACATCCGTACGAGCGTATACTGTTTACTACAGCATTGTGACCATGTGTGTGTGCTGTGATGTGAGTCCCTGTCTTGCACCCCAAAATGTGAAGCTGAGGCTCATTACTTTAGCGACACCATCTTTATTCAGCTTGAAACAGGAACAGCGTGGTTATTTATTGCAGGGGGATCTGCCACTCTACTATACACAGACACAGCAGCCTGGCAGGGTCATGCCCAGGTTAGTGGCCAAGTAATACAGTGCCCTGCGCATTTATAATGTTTCTTGTTCCTTGTATCACCCATCAACAGCAGGTGCTTATAGCATGACGCGTTCTTTTTGGATTCACTTTTATGGTGAACTGCTACAGCGCTGGGTACCTGCGGTTGCTTCACCACGCTCTTCTGCGTGTCGTCCTGTTGGGTGAAATCCCACAAGAGTTTAGAAACTCACTCACACCAGCCATGATTCTTTTCAAAGGTAAAGTGCAGGTTAATTTGTTTTATGTGTTTTTACTTTATATTTTGTATTAATCATTTTTATATGAATAGTTTTGGGTTGACGGTTGATGGAGAACGACTTTCGAACGGCTTTGCGGAGATTCTGGTCCACCGTCCGGTGTCTCAGGAGGGGGAAGCAGTGCAGTGTCAACACTGTATATGGTGGGAATGGTGCGCTGCTGACCTCGACTCGGGACGTTGTGGGTCGGTGGGGGGAGTACTTCGAAGACCTCCTCAATCCCACTAACATGCCTTCCAATGTGGAAGCAGAGCCTGGGGACTCAGAGGTGGGCTCCCCCATCTCTGGGACTGAGGTCACCGAGGTGGTCAAAAAACTTCTTGGTGACAGGGCCTCAGGGGTGGATGAGATACGCCCGGAATTCCTCAAGGCTCTGGATGTTGTAGGACTGTCTTGGTTGACACGCCTCTGCAACATCGCATGGACATCAGGGACAGTGCCTCTGGATTGGCAGACCGGGGTGGTGGTCCCCCTCTTTAAGAAAGGGGACTGGAGGGTGTGTTCCAACTACAGAGGGATCACACTCCTCAGCCTCCCTGGAAAAGTCTATTCGGGGGCCCTGGAGAGGAGGGTCCGTCGGATAGTCGAGCCTCGGATTCAGGAGGAACAGTGTGGTTTTCGTCCTGGTCACGGAACAGTGGACCAGCTCTACACCCTTAGCAGGGTCCTGGAGGGTGCATGGGAGTTTGCCCAACCAGTCTACATATGTTTTGTGGACTTGGAAAAGGCATTCGACCATGTCCCTCGGGGAATCCTGTGGGGGGGTACTCGAGAGTATGGGGTACCGGACCCCCTGATAAGGGCTGTTCGGTCCCCATACGATCGGTGCCAAAGCTTGGTCCGCATTGCCGGCAGTAAGTCGAACCCGTTTCCAGTGAGAGTTGGACTCCGGCAGGGTGGCCCTTTGTCACCGATTCTGTTCATAACTTTTATGAACAGAATTTCTAGGTGCAGCCAGGGCGTTGAGGTGGTCCGGTATGGTGGACTCAGGATTGGGTCACTGCTTTTTGCAGATGATGTTGTCCTGTTTGCTTCATCAGGCCGTGATCTTCAGCTCTCTCTGGATCGGTTCGCAGCCGAGTGTGAAGCGGCTGGGATGGGAATCAGCACCTCCAAATCCGAGACCATGGTCCTCAGCCGGAAAAGGGTGGTGTGCCCTCTCAGGGTTGGTAGCGAGATCCTGCCCCAAGTGGAGGAGTTCAAGTATCTCGGGGTCTTGTTCATGAGTGAGGGAAGAATGGAGCGTGAGATTGACAGGCGGATTGGTGCGGCATCCGCAGTAATGCGGGCTCTGCATCGGTCTGTCGTGGTGAAAAAGGAGCTGAGCCGCAAGGCGAAGCTCTCAATTTACCAGTCGATCTATGTTCCTACCCTCACCTATGGTCATGAGCTATGGGTAGTGACCGAAAGAACGCGATCGCGAATATAAGCGGCTGAAATGAGTTTCCTCCGCAGGGTGTCTGGGCTTTCCCTTAAAGATAGGGTGAGAAGCTTAGTCATCCGGGAGGGGCTCAGAGTAGAGCCGCTGCGCCTCTGCATCGAGAGGAGTCAGATGAGGTGGCTTGGGCATCTGATCAGGATGCCTCCTAGACGCCTCCCTGGTGAGGTGTTCCGGGCACGTCTAACTGGGAGGAGGCCCCGGGGAAGAGCCAGGACATGCTGGAGGGACTATGTCTCTCGGCTGGCCTGGGAACGCCTTGGGATTCTCCCGGAAGAGCTAGAAGAAGTGGCCGGAGAGAGGGAAGTCTGGGCATTTCTGCTTAAGTTGCTGCCCCCGCGACCCGACCTCGGATAAGCGGAAGAGGATGGATGGATGGATGGATGGATGGGTAGTTTTGGGTTGTGGAACAAATCATCTGAGTTTCCATTATTTCTTATGGGGAAATTCGCTTTGATATATGAGTGCTTTGGATTGCAAGCACATTTCTGGAACAAATTATGCTCGCAAACCGAGGTTTCACTTGTATTCTTTCTTTCCCTGTCCGCTGTCTGTGAAGAGTTAGTGTCACTATGCCTCCACAGTTTGTGTGTGGTCATGTGACTGCATGGCTACGTCTGATTTGTGAAACGGAGTCTTTGATTATTGTTGCTATGTCTGATTAGTGAAACAGAGTCTTGTGACTATTATTGCTACATCTGATTGGTGAAACAGTCATGCAGTAGATCCACTGGCGTCTTCTCTCTGGCAAAAATATAGCATATCTAATGGAAAAAAGTAACGATTCGAGTGTTGCCCAATGTAGCGGAGTAAGAGTAGCATTTCTTCTTCACAAATGTATTCAAGTAAAAGTAAAAAGTATGGTGCAGTAAAACTACTCTTAGAACTACAATTTTTAAAAAAAGTTACTCACGTAAATGTAACGGAGTAAATGTAACTCGTTACTACCCACCTTTGCCTACTTTTTTATTACTCAGTTTTATTCTCTCAGTGATGTTCATATGGTATAATCAACTTGCCTCTCCCTCTCTAAGTTGATGACATTTATCTCAATTCTTTTCACAAGAGCAGCGATGAACACAGTTGGTGCTGTGATTGATGCCTTCTCAGAACTACTGTGTTTGTTGTACTGGCAATCAAAGATACAATGCCCCGTGACCACTAACAGACTACCATTCGGCATTTGTGCTTTGACAACAAAGACAGGTGCAGAACGTGTGAAAAACGACAGATTTGCTGCGATCTCAGATATTGGGCAATGTTTTGTTGAGAACTGTGTTTTGAGTTATAACTCAGGGCAAAGACTTTCTGAGTCTGTGGTCATAAAGCTTATGGAGCCGTTTCTGGACAAAGGCAGAAACGCAACAACAGACAGCTTCTTCACAGCAATTTCGCTGGCTAATACACAGCTGCACCGCGACACAACTCTGCTTGGTACCATAAATAAAATGGGACTTCCACCTACAGCTAAAGTCACTTCAGTACGTGAGCAACTCACCACGCTAGTGTTTAGAATTGGCAGTTCCGTGCTGATGGTGTATGTGCCCATAAAGAAGAAGCCTTTGATTTCAGTCTGTAGCAGCCGGTGTAAAGTTTTGCTACCTGTAAAAGATATTGCTGAAGGGATAGAAGGAGACACATAAACACTGGTGAGTCATGTTTTCTTGGTATGTTGTCACTTTTTATTCCATTAACCACTTGAATGAGATCAGATCTGTTTCTGCCTCTCTTGCGCATGCACACATACATTCATACATTAAAACGTCAATTTTTGAAAATGCTATGCCATTTGAACATACGTTGTCTTTTGGACATTTTTTTTTTCTCAATCTTGCCTGTACTTCGTGTTATGGTGCATGGTAAATGCAGACAGGCTTCTTCTTTTTGGGCGCATACACCGTCAGCATGGCACTGCCAGGTCTAAACACTTGCCTTGTATTTTCTTTCATCCTATACTTACACAAATTGTTGTAAACACGGAATGCACATGAAATGTATGTATTTCAAATAATGATATATTATTTACCCTATACAACTCCAGGCACCTCACTGCCAGATAAACAGACTTGATCTCCAAGAATTTTCTGACTGACTTCAGCTCTGTCAGTGGGGGTGGGTTTGGGATAGCAGGCTGCTTGCTGCTTGTGCTGATCGACACATTTGCAAAACAAAAGACGTTAATGAGTAGAGGTGCGAAGGAATTTAAGTTGGCCCGGAATTACAAGTTTTTTTCGTAGGCTTATGGGATTTTAGTGTTAATTTTAACATATAAGTTAAAAGGAAACATCTATTATTGAAACTTCTGTAGTTATCAGTACAGAATTCAACAAACCCTGTTAGAAACCAAAACCAGATTACATTTGAATAAACAGATTTTGAGCAACATGTAATCACCTTGAACACTACAACAATATACAAGGTTGAGAACCCCAATATAAATATAAAACAATTTAAAGCCTGAAGTTAAAGACTAAGGAAGATCACTAATATTGATAAAAAAAGAAATGCCCTAAAATTAAGACATTAAGATATAAAATTATCAAACAAAACAAATTGCCAATGTTAATAAAACTTAATAACCTCCAAGGATCTTCCCTGTGGAAGCCATTTGAAAACAAAAGGAACTCTTAAACAACTTATTAAGGACATTTGAAAAAAGCTACAGCCATCATTGGAATAACCTGTCAAACATAGGAAAGGCATATACACAAAAATTAAAAGGCACAAGAAAAAAAAAAAAGACAACAGATCCCTACAAAATGTATTTTTAAACTAACTACACTAATGTTAAGATACTTTATAACAAAACAAATGGCAATACTATTACTTTATTCAAACAAACTGAGATGCATCATCTTCCACAAAAATAATTTGGACCCAAAATAATCCTATAGAAAAAAAAAAAAAACTTAATCACAACTAAAGTAAACACACAGTTTAATATCACAGGATAAATGAAGCTCATTGTGAAGAAGGGATTATACCAACAAACCCTACAACAGTGATGGGCCGTCAGGGCCTGCAAGGCCTTCTCTGCTGGCCTAAAAAAATATCTGAATCATAAACTGATGTTAATTATATTTTGTCCATGAATACTTATTAAATAATTCCAAATAGTCTGTCCGCTTCCTTTCATAGCTTTTCCGATGGTTGTGCTGCTTCCAGACATGTATTTTCGTATTAAAGCATTTAACCAATCACATTTCAGCCATCATTTGTTGCCAGGCAGGGTCAAAGTCAATGAAGTCTGCCCGGAGGCCTTCACAATCTATTCTGCAGGCCCTCTAACACAAAATAAATGTCGATTAAACTGTTGCTTCAACCAATCAGATTTTGAGTTGGTGTCACTAGGGCCCTCTAGCAGGCGTATGGCAACATCACCGTATTCAGACCCTTTGATTGGATAGGACGGTGTAAGTATGCCATGGATGATTTTGCAGGAAAATCTCCCACTGATCTCCTTGACTTCCTTCATCAGAAAAATCTGAATGAGAGTATGGGGCAGCTGTACACATTGGTATGTTTGGCGGTGACCATTCTCGTGTCCACTGCTTCTGTCGAGCGGACATTTTCAGCCCTAAAGCGAATTAAAACTTATGCCAGAAATACGACAGGGCAGGTTCGACTTTCAGCATTAGCTTCGATGGCGATAGAAAGGGACTTCGTGATGGAACTAAAGCGCACGGATAATCTGTACGACAGAGTAATTGAACTGTTTTTGAGGAAAGAGAGGAGGATGGATTTTGTTTACAAATAATCTGAATTTTTGGTAAGTAAAATGCTGCGATTTTCCCAAGTTTATGAGTTATTATTGATGTTTTTTATGTGTGGCACGGCTGTAGCTGCAGTAGAACGGAACTTGTTCACCCCTGGTTTGTCTATTCAATAAAGGCATTTATTGTGGCTACAGGAATTATCTATCTGTGATGCAACAGCTCTTTATACTGTATTTCTGCATATTAAGATGGTTTTTATAACCATAAATTAGTTTTTGAGGGGCGGGTTGATTCAGACGGAGCACTACTGAAGGTCTAGGTGTGAAATGCACGGTCTGCCACTGCCCTACAATAACCCTAATCTTAAAAAATAATGGAAGAAACAAACATAGCTTAACATTGAAGGAAATAATGTAAACAATACATCAAGTTTGTTAACTCCAATATATATTTATATTATTCAGTGAGAAAAATGAAAATGAAAACAAACTTACAGATGAGAAATTAAATATTAACAAAAACATACAAATTTAAAAGGAAATTTAATGACTATTAATATATGCATTCAATAAAAAGATTTAAAGAAGTTAAAATATAAAAGATAAAGGGAGACAAGAAATAGAGAACAAAAAGAAAAAATATACTTAGAAGGTCATGGAATTCAATGATCTCTTTATTAAAAAGAAAAAAGAAAGAAAAGGCTATATAATAAATCTATTTAAAAGGATTAGCAGATTAAAAACCATAAAAACAATGTGACAAAAAATTAGAATTTGAATAAGAATAAAAGCAAACCTGTGGATTTTTATATTTAAACTAAAATTTAGAACTTTACTAAGAGCATCTTTTTCACAAAAAGAAAAAGACTCACTAATCTTTCTTTCATATACAATAAAAGACCTACAAGGCCAAAGAAAAATTATTTATTGGCTCGTGAACAGAATCCTCCCAATCCCTACAATGGTCAGGGTAAAACAAACTGTTCTCAGACACATCAATTGCATGCAAACAGAGAATAGTGCATCCATCCATCCATCCATCCATTGTCTCCCGCTTATCCGAGGTCGGGTCGCGGGGGCAGCAGCTTGAGCTGAGATGCCCAGACTTCCCTCTCCCCGGCCACTTCTTCTAGCTCTTCCGGGAGAATCCCAAGGCGTTCCCAGGCCAGCCAAGAGACATAGTCCCTCCAGCGTGTCCTGTGTCTTCCCCGGGGCCTCCTCCCGGTTAGACGTGCCCGGAACACCTCACCAGGGAGGCGTCCAGGAGGCATCCTGATCAGATGCCTGAGCCACCTCATCTGACTCCTCTCGATGCGAAGGAGCAGCGGCTCTACTCTGAGCCCTTCCCGGATGACTGAGCTTCTCACCCTAACTTTAAGGGAAAGCCCAGACACCCTGCGAAGGAAACTCATTTCAGCCGCTTGTATTCGCGATCTCGTTCTTTCAGTCACTACCCATAGCTCATGACCGTAGATGAGATTAGGACCATAGATCGACTGGTAAATTGAGCCTTGCGGCTCAGCTCCTTTTTCACCACGACAGACCGATGCAGAGCCTGCATTACTGCGGATGCCGCACCGATCCGCCTGTCGATCTCACGCTTCATTCTTCCCTCACTCGTGAACAAGACCCCAAGATACTTGAACTCCTCCACTTGGGGCAGGATCTCGCTACCAACCCTGAGAGGGCACTCCACCCTGTTCCGGCTGAGGACCATGGTCTCGGATTTGGAGGTGCTGATTCCCATCCCAGCCGTTTCACACTCGGCTGCGAACCGATCCAGAGAGAGCTGAAGATCACGGCCTGATGAAGCAAACAGGACAACATCATCTGCAAAAAGCAGTGACCCAATCCTTGTTTTTGATTGGATCAGAATTACATAAATAAAGTCCAGTTTGCAAAAGTCAGATATTGCTTGAAACTGTCACAATTATCGATTGAAATGTTTAATTTCCTTAATCTTAATACACATGAATAGGATCGACATGGACATTGTGAACCTCTGAATGGATGGAAAGAAGTACTGTAGTGAGATCCAAAAGGAAAAAGGTGGGTCGAATTGTACATCCCAAGCTGTCAAAAAACAATTCTTTATTACAAACACTTCTAACACTTGCATATCTCCTCAAAACATATATTTTTCTCCAAAGCCTTGTGTTTCTTCTACTTCTGAACTTTTAAATTCTGATAAAAAATCTTTACACTCTTTTTTATCTTTAAATATTACTTCTAAACTTGGTTATTTGCCAGATATTTCTGCAGATTTTCAAACACAATCAAATCATGCATCTCTTACATGTCTTACAAAAAAGGTTGTTACTAAAGATGCTCTATTCCTTTAGCTGATTCTTTAATTCCTTTATCATCTTCTTTATCTTTATAACATAATAATAAAAAATTCAGATCTGAAAATATCTTCTGTTCTTTCTTCCTATAGTGTTACTTCTAGTGTACTTCTTTAGCAGAATATTTGCCCCTTTCTTCAGCCTCTCCACCTTTACAACTGAACAATTAAAATAAAAATTCATGTCAGACAATTCTTACCTTGCCTTCTTCTCCTTCTTCTAAATTTCCTCCAGCATCTATGATTGATCCATCTTCAGTAGCTTATGCTTCTTTTTCTTCTTCTTCTGACGCTTCAGTTTTAGAATAGCTCACTCAATCCTTGTTATCATCAACTTTTTCTTCTAAAAACCCTATCTCACATACAAAGTCAGGTTCTTTATGAAAAAAAAAATTACTATTGGAACTTCATAATTCTCCTCTAAAAAGAATTTCTGGTTCTTCTCCTTATTTTTTAAAATGTTTACTCCACCTCAAAAAGTGCTTCTAAGATTCCTCTTTTTCCATTAACACCCATACATAACCTTACTAATCAAATTTCTTCCTCCTCAAAACATAGTTCTTTTTGTGCCTGGGATAACCTTTGATGGGAGACAGAACAATTAGGGACTACAATTAATCTGGGAGTCTTGGACAATACAGTAATCCCTCCTCCATCGCGGGGGTTGCGTTCCAGAGCCACCCGCGAAATAGGAAAATCCGCGAAGTAGAAACCATATGTTTATATGGTTATTTTTAGAATGTCATGCTTGGGTCACAGATTTGCGCAGAAACACAGGAGGTTGTAGAGAGACAGGAACGTTATTCAAACACTGCAAACAAACATTTGTCTCTTTTTCAAAAGTTTAAACTGTGCTCCATGACAAGACAGAGATGACAGTTCTGTCTCACAATTAAAAGAATGCAAACATATCTTCCTTTTCAAAGGAGTGCAAAGCAAGCAGTCAAAAAAAAAATCAATACGGCTTTTTGGCTTTTAAGTATGCGAAGCACCGCCGGTACAAAGCTGTTGAAGGCGGCAGCTCACACCCCCTCTGTCAGGAGCAGGAAGACAGAGAGAGAGAGATAGAGAGAGATAGCGAGAGACAGATAAAAAAAATCAATACGTGCCCTTTGAGCTTTTAAGTATGCGAAGCTCCGTGCAGCATGTCCTTCAGGAAGCAGCTGCACACAGCCCCCCTGCTCACACCCCCCTACGTCAGCGCAAGAGAGAGAGAGAGAGAAAGAAAAGTAAGTTGGGTAGCTTCTCAGCCATCTGCCAATAGCCTCCCTTGTATGAAATCAACTGGGCAAACCAACTGAGGAAGCATGTACCAGAAATTAAAAGACCTATTGTCCGCAGAAACCCGCGAAGCAGCGAAAAATCCGCGATATATATTTAAATATGCTTACATATAAAATCCGCGATGGAGTGAAGCCGCGAAAGGCGAAGCGCGATATAGCGAGGGATCACTGTACACTCAACCCAGGTATTCTTTCTTCCCCTACAGGCTTATCACTGTCCAGCTGGTATCTATGAGTCCCATTCACAATATCATTTTTGACAAATTCCTCCATCACATGTGAGTGAAGAGATGACAAAGGACTAATCAATTGAAAACAAAAAGTGTGAGATTGGGTCCATATTTGATTCATTTCTTCTTTCACAATCAAATCCAAATGAAACTGAAATTGTTTGTCAACCAATAATTCATAATAGAACTACAAGGAAAACCATAGAATGTTGAGTAAATCCAGAAAAAGCTTAATCTTATTATTGGGGATTCCAACCTAGCTAGAATCGATTGCTTTCATAATTGTTCACTGGAAATTAATAGCTACCTTGGGGCCAGGGTTAGCAATTTGAATAGTAATCTAAAAAAATTTTATCCTAACAATACAATTCAAAAGTTACATTTTCAGTTGGTATTAATAATTGCAGTGCAAATAATAAATTTGAAACTCTACATCACAAGTTAAGAATGTGCTAAGAAAGGCTAAAATTAAATTTCTGACAGCACAAATTTTTAATTGTAAAAATCCATTTTTCAGATTCATAATCTCTACAGTTAAAAGAGTCAATTATGACAGTTAATAACTAAGCTACCACATTGTTTAGAATCTCTTCCTCCGGACTTAAATCAATAGGCCTCTGTGTATGACATACATTGTTAAACCGGATTCAGCATTTTTAGTTTTGGATAGGTGGCTGGAACAATTAAACTTATTAAACAACAATTAAACAAATTTTAATAGGTTAAGAGAAACCTATTTCACTCTAGAAGTTATTCTTTATAACCTATCTGCTCTTTTAAACTTACAGAATCCGATATTTCTCTTTTGCAGAAGGGCATGAAATTCATTCATTCCCACACCATCCTCTTTGAACATGGAGGAACTAAGGGGAGATATTCATCAATACCATAGAAAATGTAAGGTAGTTGATTTTTATGATTAAATCATATATAATCTACCTCAGATATTCAGAGACCCTTCTACTTGGGTTGCTGATTCATCCAAAATAAATCAACCAATACTGGATTTAATTAAAAAAAAATTACATTTCATAGACCATATTAATTATCACAATACGATATATAATCATTTAACTGAACAGAAGAAGGCATCATTAAAACATCTACTGAATAATAAAAATGTAATTATTAAACCCGCAGACAAAGGATCAATGATGGTGATCATACATAAAGTCACAATAACTTTATGAGACATACCACCAGTTAAACAATTGTCTAAAAATCTCATTGTGTACTACTCTCATGCTCACTACAAATAAAGACGAAACATAAAGTTTCTTTAATTGTGTCTAAACTCTTAGAAGTGGGATACATAGATCTTAAACAAAACAAGTATTTTTGCAGCCATACAAGACCAAAATTTTATTTACTACATAAAATTTACAAATAACTGGAATCTTGAACTATCCCATTTGAGATACCTTCAGGTAGGCCTATCATATCAGAATACATGATCATTTAATCATTTAATCAGTTATTACAGAGACCTAATAATTATGTTAGGGACATTTCTCACTTTTTGTATATCATAAAAAATGTTTAAATTGAATGTGGAATCCTTATATACGAACATAGAAACATAGAGGGAGGTCAGTGGAATGGTGAGGATGCAGGGAGTAGAGTTGGCGAAGGTGGATGAGTTTAAATACTTGGGATCAACAATACAGAGTAATTGTGGAAGAGAGGTGAAAAAGAGAGTGCACGGAGCGTGGAATTGGTGGAGAAGAGTGTCAGGAGTAATCTGTGACAGACGGGTATCAAGATTAAATGGGAAGGTCTACAGGACGATAGTGAGACCAGCTATGCTATATGGGTTGGAGATGGTGGCACTGACCAGAAAGCAGGAGACAGAGCTGGAGGTAGCAGAGTTCAAGATGCTAAGATTTGCACTGGGTGTGACGAGGATGGATAGGATTAGAAATGAGTACATTAGAGGGTCAGCTCAAGTTGAACAGTTGGGGGACAAAGTCAGAGAGGAGAGATTGCGTTGGATTGGACGTGCAGAGGAGAGATGCTGGGTATATTGGGAGAAAGATGCTAAGGATAGAGCTGCCTGGGAAGAGGAGAAGAGGAAAGCCTAAGTGAAGGTTTATGGATGTGGTGAGAGAAGACATGCAGGTGATGGGTGTAACAGAACAAGATGCAGAGGGCAGAAAGATTTGGAAGAAGATGATCCGCTGTGGCAACCCCTAATGGGAACAACCGAAAGAAGAAGACAGTCCTTTTAAGTTGATTAACACATATCATAAAAAGAAAATTTTAAAAGAGTTTCTAGGTATGTGCATCCTGTACTGTAAAAAGCAAAAATACAGTAAGTATGCCTGGGATATTTAATTTACTTCTAAGAAAATAATCTACAATAAATATTCAAAAAAATTCAATTTTCCAAAGCTTTAAACTGCATTCAGTGTGTATGGGTGCATTTACATTGGGAAAACCAAAAATTCATTAAAGGCAAGATTTATTTAACATCTTAGACTTACAGAAAATTAAAAAACAGTCTATACTTTACAAGCATTTCTCAAAAAATAATCAACCGTTGGACTTGGACTTGGTTTGGACTTGAACAAAGAGACAATTGGACAAAAACACATTTAAAAGGGGAAAGATTTTGGATGGAGGTTTTGGATACATTTTTTCCAGGGGTTTAAATGAGAATAATAGACTGGTAAAGTGAATTGCCTCGAATAACTTTCTTAATTTAGTTTTTAGGATTTTATTCACTTTTAATTTTCTAAAATTTGTTAGTTTATTTTAACACTTCCTTGTTAATTTTATCAAACATATTATATTTATATTTTAAACTGGGCGTCAGAGTGCCCGAGCCCAAATGTAAGCAATTTGTACATGAATATGGACATTAAATACAGCTTACAGGTAGTAAAATACTGGTTACAATACTACCCAGATAACAAGAGACCGGTTAAATTCATTTTACGACTACTGGCCCTTTGCTTTAGCAGAAATTACTTCATATTCGATGATCAGTATTTTCTACAGATTAAAGGAACAGCAAATGGCAAAAAATTTGCCCCAGCTTACGCAAACCTTTATTTAGCTAAATGGGAACTTGAAATTGAAAAGAACCTAAAATATAAACACTCAGCTTACTACAGGCACCTAGACAACATTTTTGGTATCTGGGAACATACCCTGTATACATTCAAAGAATATCTTCAAAAACTAAATAATCATTGGCCAAACATAAAGCTGAAAGCTAAAATAAGTAATAATAAGTTCCTAGACACTGAAATATTTAAATCAGGAGAAAACTTGCATACTAGACTTTACTTTAAAGAAACAGATACCCATGCCCTCCTACATAGGGATAGCTTCCACCCATCCCACACCCATAAAGGTATCATTATATCACAACTTCTTAGATATAAGTGAATTAGCTCCACACCCAAAGACTTTTTCAGATATACAAAGATATTGTTTCAGGCTCTAAGAAGAGGGGGATACACTAGAACCCTTCTTAGAAATAGCCTTAAGGACTTATAATCATCTGAGACCACTACAATGATAGCCTGTTTACAGTGGAGGAATTGGGAAAAGAAGTATTTGCCCATCCAAACGATTGTGCTACCTGAACTTCAGCTGAAGGTTCAAAGTCACCACACTTGGAAGAAACTGGGACAAAATAAAGCAACATTACATCAACCAGACTAACGCAGAAAACACACTAACAACACAGAGAAAAGAACAGATTACAGAGACTGCTAACCAGACTCCAACCAGAGAACACATAGAGTAGAGAACACAGAGGACCAAAGGAACACATGGCAGCAACCCCACATGGGACAACAATTACAGTTGTAACTGGCAATAAATTCAAATGATTACAGAAAGTAGAGACACCACTTACCCCCATATACAAGAGAGGAACAAAGGACATCACTGGGAATAGACTAAAAGGAAGGTGGCTCATTATTAAAGCACTGAGGTTTCCATCATATGAAGATGAAGATATCTACAAGCGACAAGGGAATCTGTGAGGAAGACCAGTGCCGGACAAGAGAAGCAGAATGAATAGGGAGTTCAGACAAAGACACACAGACTATGCAGAAAAAAGAACAATCTCAGCCCCAGGAACAGTACAGGGAAACCCCAACTGCAATAGAAGAGCAGCACATCCAGGGGAAGACTAGAGAAGGAGAACAACAGAGGCTGCAACAGCATCACCAGAACAACCCGCCAAGACAGTCTGACCAACCAGACATTATACACCCCAGAGGAAAATATGGCCTGGTAGCTGAAGGTTAAGAAAAAGATACTCATCCTGGGAGACTCTGGCTTCAGCAACGTCTTACCCCACACAGGCTATTCAAGTGTACAGTTATCCTGATGCAAACTTCAACCATACAGCACCAGTCTTGGAGAAGACTAGAGAGAAAGAAGACATTCAGCTGTTCATCCTCTCCTTTGGGATTAATAACAAAGAACAAAAGTTCAGAGAAACTTCATTGAAACAGTTTAAAACAATGTATCGGCAAGCAAGAAGAACTTTTCTCAACACCAACCCCGGAATGCCTGTCATTGTCAGTGTGCCTATCAATACCAGGAAAACTAAAAACAATTGATTGAATACATCAGGGAATCCCTACCGTACATCTCCCCATTTTCCTCCCAGGACTTTGAGGTAAAGATCCACTGGTAAATTTAAAACTAGGAGCACCTGCAAACACAAATAGAAACCGAAAGGAAGCTAAATCAAACATTGTGAATAGCCATCGTGCGCCGATTCTATTTAAAAATTATGCTTTCTGTTAAGCGGGGTGACCCAGCTTGCACAAGTCAAGTCAAGTCAAGTCAAGTTGGGGAGCACCCACTACACGTTGAAACAACTTGGGATCCCGGTTTGCAACCCCCCAGGCAGACACGCGGTCCAGTCCTACCCTCCGGAAATGACCCTCTATCTGCCGCAGCCAGGTGTTATGTGGGCAACCCCTTGGCCTGGTCCAGCCACTTGGGTCCCCAACAATGAGGATCTTATGAGCCAGATCACCCTCTGGGAAATGCGCCACATGGCCATAGTGCCGTAACTGACGCTCCTTCACAATGCAGGTAATGTGCCTCATTCAGGACTCCATGAGCAACCGCTCATTCGACACAAAGTCAAACCAACGGTACCCAAGGATTTTCCGGAGAGACACAGTACCAAAGGAGTCCAGTCTTTGTCTCAGGTCACTGGATAGCGTCCATGTCTCACAACCATATAGTAAGACAGGAAGCACCAGGACTCTAAAGACTTGGACCTTCATCCTTTTGCATAGATATCAGGAACGCCACACACGCCTTTCCAGCGACCTCATGACCCCCCCATGCTCTCCCAATCCGTCTACTGACTTCACAGGAAGAGTCACCAGAGACATGAATGTCACTGCCAAGGTAAGTAAACCTCTCAACAAGGTCAACACTCTCTCCGCAAACAGACACACTGCTGATGGCTGTGCCCAAGAGGTCATTAAAGGCCTGGATCTTGGTTTTTATCCAGGACACTTGCAAGCCCAGACACTAAGATTCTTCACTCAGTCTCTCGAGCGCCCCGATCAGAGCCTCCATTGACTCCGCAAAGATCACAGCATTGTCAGCAAAGTCAAGATCCGTGAATCTTTCTTCACCAACAGATGCCCCACAGCCGCTGGACCCCATGACCTTGCCCAACACCCAGTCTATACAAGCATTGAACAGAGTAGGAGCAAAAATACACCCCTGATGAACCCCAGAATCAACTGGGAAAAACGCAGAGGTCCTTTCTCCACTCTGCACAGCACTCACAGTACCAATATACAGGCCAGCCATGATATCCAGCAACCTCGGGGGGGATCCCGCGAACCCTCAGGATGTCTCACAGGGCAGCTCGATCAACTGAGTCGAACGCTTTGCGAAAATTGACAAAGGTTGCAAAGAAACTCTACCGATATTCGCATTTGTGCTCTATGAGAACCCTCAGTGCCAGGATGCGGTCGATGGTAGACCTCTTAGGCTTAAAACCAGACTGTTCTGGTCGCTGGTAGGTGAGCAAGTGATCACGGATCCTATTGAGGACAACCCTAGCAAGGACCTTACCCGGCACTGAGAGCAGATAGAGACGACAAGTCTCATTTTCCAGCCAGTTGGGATGATGCCCGTCTCCCAAATGGAAGCAAAGATTTCTTGCAATGCCAGGAGGACAGCCTTACCACCAGCCTGGAGAAGTTCACCACAGATCCCTGCAGCCTTTCCCCCCCTCAGCTGGTTCACCACTGGTGCAATCTCAGTGACATTGGGTGGTTCACAGCTAATTGGAGGATCAGCCTCAAGAACAGTGGACCCAGAGATATCCAACGTCCTAGCCGGAGGATCAGCTTTGAACAACTGCTCAAAGTAGCCAGCCCACCGGGTCACAACTGCAGTGTCATCCGTAAGGACTGTTCCATCAGCTGCCCTGACTGTGACTTTCCGAGGAATAGATTCAGATGTGCGTAATGCTTCGATTCCTCTGTAAGCAGGACGTGGGTCGCTAGACCACAGACGGTGTGTCACTTGCTCACAGATTCCTCTAACAAACGCCTCTTTATCTTCCCTCAGAGCCATCGCAGCCGTCCTTCTCAGTTCCCAGTACAGACCAGAGTTGCCATTGAGCCATGCGCTGCGACACCTCTCGATGATATCCATTGTGCCCTGCGAGATGAAACACCTCCTTCTGGGAACACCAGTAACACCAACACAACTCTCAGCAACCTTCAGGGTCTTGTCATGGAAGGTCTCCCACGTCACATTAGGATCGGCAGTCGTACCCAAATCTGAAAGTTCCTCACACAAACTGCGTGCAAACTCATTAGAAACAGCCTGGTCTTTGAGTCTGGCCAAGTCCAGGCTCATTTTCCTAGCAGGTGGTAACCTACTGGACCTAAGCTGGATCCTAATAGTAGCAACAACAAGTCTATGGTCAGAATTCCCAAACTGGGCACTTCTGTAGACCCTGCAGTTTTGCAAGAGCCTCCAGTGTTTGCAATCAGTCTCCTTCACCGCACCACCAGTATTGGAGTACCAAGTCCAACTATGCTGTTCAGGGCACTGGAACCAGGATCCAGTGATTCGTAGCCCCTGGCGTTTTGCAAAGTCAAGGAATGGAGCCACTTTCACCTCGGTCCCCAGACCCATGGGGACCGAGACAATCCTCATAGCCAGCCCTGTCAGTGCCAGTGGCTGCATTGAAGTCGCCCATGACCAGAGGAGAGCCACCCCGTGGGCACCCATCAACCACTGAGCAAAGCTGCAAATAAAATGTCTCCCTTGCCAAGACATCACTCACCACGGTTGGAGCATACACTGAGACAACAGACAAGGCACTCAGGGAGTGCCGTAATCTGAGTCCTATAATACGCTTGCTGAAAGGAGTGACAACGGACACCCTCAGATGAAGACAATCCGCTACAGCAACAGCTACTCCCTGAGTATGGCAGCCATCAGACCGACCAGACCAATAAAAGGTGTATTCACCTACAGAGATCTGGCCAGTCCCCGGTCTGCGCACCTCAGAGTGCCGCCACTGAAATGCAGAGTTTACGCAGCTCCTCCGACAGCAGAGGAAGATGAACATCTTGCCGGAGAGACAAGACATTCCCTGTGCCCACCGGTATGGGCCGCCTCAAATTGGGACCTGAGTGCTGCTGTGCAGCAGGTGACGCCTCAGCACCACACCAGTTCCGATCCCCAACAGACCTGACCCTAATGGCTCTCCAACAGTTTCAACTTTTCCGGGGATGGGGCTCCCGAGGGCTTTCCCCCCATCCCCTTCATGATGCGAGCAGCCTTCCTATGGACGCCTGCAGCAGAGCTACTCCCACGGAGAGCAAAAAGGAGACCTTTCTGTAGTCTTGGAGCTTTGTGAAGTTTTTTTACTGTGGCCAGAGTGCTAATCCTGCCACCAACCCCATGATTTCCCTGCAAGTTGGAGGACCGCTTGCAGGGCCGGATACAGTTTAATGTCATACCCAGAAAAATACCCAGCTAGCACCCCAGGGTTTATTCGGATCAGTTCTCATATCTTGCTGTACCACTGTATATTAGAAAATTACAACAATCTAGACAAGGAGCTCACCAGTCCAAATACTGTATATACAGTGTGTCTAAAGGACATATATATTTGTATGTATATTTGTATATATGTATACACACAATTATTTGCAAATATTATATGTTTATACAGAGTGCTTTTTATCTTACAATGTTTGTTATGATTAATTGACTGTTCAGTAACCTTATGACTTGTAGGTATAAACTCTTTCTTTGAATCCCCTGGTGCAAGTGCCAGTGGTGTAGTACCATTTGCCAGAAGCGAGGTGTAAGAAAAGCAGCTCTGTAGGATGTCTTTAATTGAACTTTTGCCTTTCTAAGAAAGTGAGTGTTGTCTATGTCCTGAAAAGAACGTAGCTGCATGGCAGTAATATTCGGTGCCCCTTTAACCACCCTCTGCAGTGCTTTACAATCTTGAATTGAACATGTGACATACCAGGATGTGATGGAACCAGTGAGGATGAACTCCTCTGTGCACCTCTAGGAGTGCATGAGAACAGATGGAGAAATGAAGAAATGCAACTTTGTCTAAAACAGATGAGAGAATAGAAGCACTGGTGAGCTATTTTGACAAGGAACGAAATGTGTTGTACCCACTTAATTTCATCAGTGGTAATCAGTCCAAGAAACTTATACCTGCTCGGCATCATATGTCATCATTGGCCAGCAAGGACAAATACTGATCTTTTGTCATGTCTACTTGGCCTTGCTTTGATCTCAAGAAGAGGGTTCAGACACAGCAGGGTCATACTCTAGTGTCCTGGTAAAGTCTGTAATGCTCCTAATTTAAACTAGAATTAATCTATGAGGTAAGAGTAATATTTCTTCTAAATTAAGCAAAATCTATTTTATTTTAAATTATTTGACATAGAATCACCAAAACAAAGCCCCTTAACCTGTCAATAACCCTAGTCAGGAAAACCAGTAGTAAATCATCAAAATCACAACTGATCTTCATTTTGCATTCACTAGGCATTTCATATATTCAAACACCACTATTTATTGTGCTTAACATAGCTGACTTTTTTTCTCAGCACCTCCAGTAATGTAATAAAAAAACAAAACACAACAAATGCATAGCAGAGTATGACACCACAGCTAACACCATATACTTGCCCATCGATGTTACAGCAGCACTCACTAAATGCTATAAACTCCCTTAATCTGACAGGTCCTTCCTTATGATTTGACTAAACAGAAAAAATGCCACTGCAAAGGCAAAGTTTCTAATATGTGGAAAAATAAGACATCTTTAATGTATAGTATCAGTACTGTTTTAATCTATTCATGGCCATTTTTGTAGCCTGTTACAGTTCCTTCTGGAACTTTCATGTGGATGGTTCTTTAGGGAACCAAATATTTCCCAAATGGCATTAAACTGAAGAACTAATTTGGCACTTTTATTTTTAACAATGTACCATACAAGGCAATAATCTCAATCCAAACTATTTCCCCCACTATATCAAGAAATAATTTGACTGAAACATATTTGAACAAAAAACATAACTGATGTTAATGTAATAAATGTCTTCTGAATTCTTCATATGCACCACACGATTTTACGGCCAACTGAAGGTCTTTCTCATGCTAACAAAAGATTTGTTCTGGTTTATACTTCATGATGTGTCACCTCCTCTTTTGCTAGGAAGGATATTGCTGCCTCTTTTCAACACCACTGGGTGTCATGTACAGAATTAAAGCTATCGTTAACCCTGCCTCATGGGCTTAGGCTTAGCATAGAGTTTAGTGATTCTCACTCAGCCTTGCTGAATATTACCTTTGGCTTAAGGTCATAACATGACACAATTAACTACCTCTTTACCTTGTCCTCATAATGATTCTACAAGGTCCTCTCAGATTGTAAGGCTTCAAGCCTCACTACTTAATGGACACCATCATCTGCCTCTTTTTCGGTTCATGCATGCCAATAAATCTCAGTAAAAAGATGCTCAGAAAAAAAAATTAACAATATCATTGTATACAGTAATTATTTGTCTTCAAAATGTTTGGAGATGCATGCATAAAACCCACTATATCAATTTAATTTACTAAAACATATTTTCATAATAATATTTTAATGCTATAATTTTAATTTACTTGAAAGGACCAGATGAGTCTGATTAAATATCTATTGGTCAAGTGCAGAATGACTGTACTAATTGTAATGAAATAACAAGAAGCTGGGGAGCCAAGTGACTCTGACATTGCCAAGGCTTTGCAACATCGGGTGCCTTTTTATCCTGTTTATTTGATAAATGAACCTCTGAGCTAAACTAGAAGGTATTATAATTTGTTTTCATGGTCCAGCTGACAGAAAAGACATTCATTCTGTGTAACACAATCCTCCATATTAATTTCTAGCTCATCCAGTTCAACATGAAATGGCAGGGGCATCACCAGAAAACAGCATTCATAAATCTGCTTAGTGATTAGGCTGCTGAATGCAATTAGTTTTGTTGTTCCAAATATGAGAGGAAGACAATAAGATGATTCACAGGAACTGGAAAGTTTTTTGGACTGACAGTGAAAGAATGATTTCTTCTATTTAAACTTCTTCTCAGGATTCTGTAACTCTACCTGATTTTATTTAAACACATCATAAAATTCACACTTTAGAAGCTGTTGTGACCTGTCAGTTATTGTTGCATTGTCTTCTTCTGGAGGGAGAAATGGCTTATTTTTATTTCTAACCCATGATGCCCTTAAGAACAATAGTTTGAGTTTTTTTTAAGCAAGGCAAAGGTATCCTCTGCAGCAAAAATGTGTGACCTTTGGAGACCTTGTAGTGACTGGTTTCAGCTCTGGGGGCATTTATCTTTAAATTATTGGACACTCTGTTTAATTTTTCAGAGTAAAATCCTCCAGGGTACAGGGGTCAATTTAGTAAAAGACATTGAAAGCTAGATGGCCCTAGACTTAGTCTTTTGAAATAGTCCCTTATACAGATGGTATGAGGACTAATGCTGAAATGGGTCAAAATTAGAAGGCTTGGGTAGTTAGGAGATATATGTCAGCTAAAGGCTCTGTCACAGTACAAGATTTGTTCGGCAATTTTAAGTTGCAGACTCATTTAAAGTATATAATCAAGAGAGTCCGGGGCAGTTGCAGTGTACTCCACTGAGCACCACTTGTGACTCAGTCCATACAACCAATCAATGCTCACCCTAAAGTGCTGTGCAGCTGCAAGTAGACAGGGGAAGCACATGTTTTAGATCTTATTGGTAAAAGAGAGGTATCTAGCTGATGTTTCATGTTTTACATACCATGAGAGAATGAAAAAAAGAAAAAAATGGCAGAGACTGCATCTGAAGTCGCTATAGCTGAAAAACATTTGCACAGCACCATCACACTCTGGCAGCAAAATATTGGTTGGAAGCAAAATCAAAAAGCTTGCAATACTTTGGAAATGTGAAACTAGAATGGAAAGTGTCACAGAGTCATATCATTTATTCCACTGAATCCGAACACAGGGTCACGGGGGTCTGCTGGAGTCAATCCCAGCCAACACAGGGCACAAGGCAGGAACCAATCCCGGGCAGGGTGCCAACCCACCGCAGATATCATTTATTATCCTTTGCATAATTTAGTTTTGTAATTTGACGAGATTAGTAGCCAAAGAGATGTGACCAGTAGTACAGGCAGAGGCAGATATGCGCTTCCACTAAATCGATTAATTCCAGGCACTTGGTAGCAGTGACAGCAATATTCACGAGTCTGTGTTACTCTTTATGTAATAACAGGCAGCATTACCAACTTGCACTCTGTGCATTTCTTATCTGAACTAGTCAGACTTTTGCCATCAGTGTCATTAAACCTAAACAAACCGCCATCTGGGATACCCTGCAGGGATCACATAGTGAGAACATTGAGGAAGTTGTTGACTGCACTACTGACTACATCAACTTCTGTATGGACATTGTAGTTCCAGTAAGAACTGTACGCTGCTATGCTAACAACAAGCCATGGATTACAAGTGACATCAAGGGCCTTTTGAACCAGAAGAAAAGGGCTTTCAAAGGCGGTGATCAGCATGCGCCCAAGCGCGTGCAGAAGGAACTCCGAGTCCAGCTCAGGGCAGCGAAGGAGCAGTACAGGAGAAAGCTGGAGCAGAAGTTGCAGAATAACAGCATGAAGGAAGTGTGGGATGGGATGAAGATCATCACTGGCTGCAGCTCGAAGCAGGGTACCACCATTGAGAGAGACGTGAAGAGAGCAAACCAAATGAACAACTTCTTTAACAGGTTTGACCACCCTAACCCACTCTCACTCTCACCTCGGAGTACTGCATCCTCCACAAATCCTTCTGCTGATACCAGCATAGGAGAGACATCCCCACCCATAATTACAACAGCGCAAGTGAGCAGAGAGCTGAGGAGACTTTGTGCCAGCAAAGCAGCGGGTCCAGATGGAGTATCGCCACGACTGCTGAAGGTCTGTGCATCGGAGCTGGGGGGTCCTCTACAGCGCATCTTCAACCTGAGCCTGGAACAGGGGAGAGTCCCGAGGCTTTGGAAAACATCTTGCATCACCCCAGTCCCAAAGGTATCCCGTCCTAGTGAGCTGAATGACTTCCGGCCTGTTGCTCTGACATCACCTGTGCCATGGAGAGGCTGCTGCTTCACCACCTGAGACCACAGGTTCAACACGCCCTCGACCCTCTGCAGTTTTCATATCAGGAGAAGGTGGGAGCGGAGGATGCCATCATCTATATGCTACATTGATCCCTCTCCCACTTGGACAGAGGCAGTGGTGCTGTAAGAATTATGTTTCTAGACTTCTCTAGCGCCTTCAACACAATCCAACCTCTGCTCCTTAGGGACAAGCTGACAGAGATGGGAGTAGATTCATACCTAGTGGCATGGATCGTGGACTATCTTAAAGACAGACCTCAGTATGTGCGTCTTGGGAACTGCACAAGGGACTGTACTTTCTCCGGTCCTGTTCAGCCTATATACATCGGACTTCCAATACAACTCGGAGTCCTGCCACGTGCAAAAGTTTGCTGATGACACTGCTATGGTGGGCTGCATCAGGAGTGGGCAGGAGGAGTATAGGGACCTAATCAATGACTTTGTGAAATGGTGCGACTCAAACCAACTACACCTGAACACCAGCAAAACCAAGGAGCTGGTGGTGGATTTTAGGAGGCCCAGACCCCTCATGGACCCTGTGATCATCAGAGGTGACTGTGTGCAGATGGTGCAGACCTATAAATACCTGGGAGTGCGGCTGGATGATAAATTAGACTGGACTGCCAATACTGATGCTCTGTGTAAGAAAGGACAAAGCCAGTTATACTTCCTTAGAAGGCTGGCGTACTTCAACATCTGCAATAAGATGCTGCAGATGTTCTATCAGACGATTGTGGCGAATGCCCTCTTCTACACGGTGGTGTGTTGGGGAGGCAGCATTAAGAAGAAAGACGCCTCACGCCTGGACAAACTGGTGAGGAAGGCAGGCTCTATTGTTGGCATGGAGCTGGACAGTTTGACATCTGTGGTAGAGCGACAAGCGCTCAGCAGGCTCCTATCAATTATGGAAAATCCACTGCATCCACTAAACAGTGTCATCTCCAGACAGAAGAGCAGCTTCAGCGACAGACTGCTGTCACTGTCCTGCTCCACTGATAGACTGAGAAGGTCGTTCCTCCCCCAAACTATGCAACTCTTCAATTCCACCCGGGGCGGGGGGGTAAACATTAACATTATACAAAGATATTGTCTGTTTTTTACCTGCATTATTATCAATCTTTAATTTAATATTGTTTTTTGTATCAGTAAGGTGCTGCTGGACTATGTGAATTTGCCCTTGGGATTAATAAAGTATTTATCTATCTATCTATCTATCTATCTTCACAAGTTTATTTTGTTATTCATTCTTCCAATATCTGTAACAGACCTTAATGTGATGACTATTTTGATATGCTGTGTAAAAAAATGGCATTATAACACATCACAGTAGTACTCATTAACTCCATAACAGTAAGTAAAGCAAATCATGGCTAGGTGATCTCTCCCATTGCCATAGAAGCTGATGAGCTGTACATACACTTTATCCACTAAAAACTAATACAAAACTAAACCAAATTAACAATACTAAGGACATAAAATGCAAGACATTGCCATCTTTATAAAGATATGTTGAATTGATAATCAAAAGAAGCATGCAACATAAAATGTGTCTCTACAACATAATAGCCACAGTACCTGTCAAAGACAGGCAATAAAATAGTTTAAACCTATTCGCTATCTCTTGCCCTACATATACTTTCACCGCCTTTCCTCAATACTTTTTCGGTCTGACTCTCTCTTCTTCAGTGCTACCTTTCCTCCTCCTTGTGCACATTTCCTCATTCAGTGTGTCACCAAAGCCAAACCAACTAACCAGATTGCTCTTAGGGACTGGACACACAGACCTTAGCGTTTTATAATGTAGTTGATATCAAAAATCTTTCCTAACTACACCAAACATTTAATCGACTAGACTAACTTCTGTTCCTACCTAATTTAGGGTCATCTTGGTGAGCCTATTGCTTCCTGGAAAACAGACGTCTGCCATTTTTTTCTGTCTGGAAAACTTTGTGGCACCTGAAATCTTTTAAAACAGAACCTCTGCTTATTGAAATCTCTTTAACACCTCACTCTCTTCAGATTTGTGGAATCCATTACTTAAAACTCTCCCTAATGTTTGTTCATGAATTTGTTTGTGAAAAGCCCCGTTTTTTTTTCATTGTCCTGCTCTAAGGATGTGACATTTTCAAACTTTTTATTTATTTTCACTTGGATTAGTGTTACTGATTTACATGTTCTGTGTTTTTCTGTCCCTTTACTGATTGGCTATTAAAGATGGATTTATTGTAATAAACACAGAATATAAGAAATAAATATGGTTATTTTTCTTAAATGTCCATATTTTCATTATTTATTTTTTTGTTTGTGTCAGCATGGTGACAAATAGATAACATTTAACATTGCATCCTCACAATTGTGTAAATATAATGTTCCATCCATCTTTCTGTGGCGTCTTTGTTTTTCTTTGTTATTCACATTTCATTTTTTAAGATGGTTTTGGTTTGTGAGGTTCGCACTTTGGAAGACTTTACCATATCATTTTTTTTAATGTGATCGTGTTTACTTCAGTATATCATGCAATCCAGCACCTTTTTCCTCAGATAATCCCTCTTTGTTTTTTTTTGTTTTAATGTATGAGTCCGTGGTAGGTCCCTTTATAATGTCATTACATTTGTGAGGCACTATACTGTGAGAGTTGATCATTTATAGGGGTAAATTTCATCACATCATTAACCATTTAGATTTCTGAAATGCATTCCTAACAGGTCTGACAAAAGAGAATTGAATCAATTACAATTGGTTCTAAATGCAGTTGCAAGAATCCTATCTAAAAAGAAGAAACTGTATTACATTGCATTGGTACTAGCGTCTTTACAGTGTCAGCCTGTGTCTTTCAGAATCAATTTTAAAATACTGCTGTTTATAAGGTTTTGAATAATCTTGCATCTCATATATTTTGGAATGTTTGTCCCTTTACATTCTTGACCGTAACCTTGGATCCTCAAATTCTGGTTTACTATCAAAACTTAAAGGAGTTGTGAGACTGCTTTAAGTTTCTGTGCTCTAAAAATATGGAATAATCTAGAGATATGGCAGGCTGGCACAACAGACTTGTTTAATTTATGTCTTAAAACTTACATTGTAATCTGTCTTTTTGTTCAATTTGTAACTAATCACATTGCCTGTCCATTATTTTCTTTTCTTGGTATCTGGCATCAGCCCTGTTGGCACACCTTCTGGGCTAATTTCCCTAAGTTAGTGGAAATAAGAAGAATACTGAATACCCTGTCTTTAATGACATTTTCACCGGCTTACTCTTTTATTCTTTTTTTGAATCTCAGATATGTGATAGAATGTCCAGCAGGGCCTGGATGGATTTTTGGTTGTGGAACTCCAGAGTTTTTTCTACACTGGAGTTTTTTCCTCTTCCCACTGACCAATTGACCTATAGTAATCTTTTTTTTTCCCACTTACTACCGTCTGTAAAGCACCATGAATTATACTTTGTATTGGAAGGCATTCTATACATATATGCTGTTTTTGTACTAACATTTGTTGTCAAGAGGAATTTTCTCATGCATCTATCATTACAGTAATTTTTTGTTAATACAACTACAACCACAAAAACAACAATGTTTATTTATATAGCAATTTTTCATAACAGTGGTGTAGCTCAAAGTGCTTTACAAGATGAAGAAGGAAATGTTTATACAAAATAAAAATAACATTAGGCAATACTAAATGACAATGAATAAAGTAAGGACAATAAAAGCAAACAAAACTCCAGAGGGCTGGAGAAGAAAAACAAAATCTGCAGGGGTTCCAAGGCCATGGGACCACCCAGCCCCCACTGGGCATTCTACTTAACAGAAATGATCTCAATTATGGTTTTCAGGCTTCATGTGAAAGAATTAGATGATGATGGTCATGTGGACTTCTGGCCTTCAATCCATCAATGTAGGGACTGTATGGTGTCATGATCGGGTACTGGTGGCACAGATCTCTACCACAGAAAAAACTGTGCTGTCTTTTTCAGCTATACCTTTGTATTATTTGTGGAATTTTCACCTGTTGAATAATGGCATTTCTTGCCATTATTGTTAGTGGAAGTAATTTGCCTGACTGTTTGTACGTTTGTCAATACCATGCTGTGGTCTGCAGTCTTGACTAAGACTCGTTCCTGCTTTACTTCTTTTTATTACTAAGTGGGGTCTGGCTGTTTTCAACCCTAAGTTGCAGATAAAGAGAAACAATGGATGGATGCTATATTGACTTGTTAGATCTTGATAGTTTTATAAAGTATAATTGTTAGATCTTGATAGTTTTATAAAGTATAATTGTTAGATCTTGATAGTTTTATAAAGTATAATATCAATATGCCGACAATGAGCAGGGATACATAAAACTAAGATTACTATACTGTACCGCTAATGGCAATTACTGTATCTATAATTATAGAAAGGGGAGAAGTACTGGTTCATTAACACATGACTAATGATTTGCTTTAAATTTCATTATACAGAGTTTCAGAGAGTGCTGAATAAAGAATGTCATATTCTTTAGAAATAAGGACATCTGATGTCTTTTGAAAGGTCTTTCATATTTTTGATTCATTTGTCCTTTTTCAGTCATTCTTATGTACTCTCTGCCTTTTGAAGTTGCTGGGTTGCATAATTCATCCTTGATAAAAATGTATTCATCGGATTATGAAATGCAAATTATTTTTCAGACTGTTATGTAAAAAAAATCTATTTCTTCACCTTGACTGTGAATATATTCATGTAACAAGAACTGCTTTTGGGTCTTAACAGGTGGACTTCAGGATTGATGGTCTTATTTCAAAATGAAGGGCCTTATTTTAAAAATCCACATAATTAAAGTTTATGAGAACTTGAACTTAATCCTGGCAGTGTGATGTCCAACCAAATTCAGAACAGCACCAGGCACCAGTCGATTGTTGGATGAAATAAAAATTCTGATAGAGGTGCCATAGAAAGAAATTTGCTTAATATCTAACAAAGACGATAAACATGTTTTATTGAAAATGGCATATAGGAACTTTATTATAGGTTATCTAATTAGGAAACAGAAGCAACCATAATTAACCTTGTAACAATTGTGAACCTGCAATCATCTCATGCTATCATATATCCACTGGGGCTGCTTTATTAGGTACACATATCTAATTGCGTTTTGCTCCCCTGGTTGTTATCAGAATAGTCTTAATGTGCCAAGGCGTGACTGCACCATGGTATAAAAATCGAGGCACATCTCCAGTGAAATTACTTATGTTAACTATAATGCATCTGATAGTTGTTACAAATTAGCTAATTGACTGGTGTCCCCATTCAAAGTTAGTTCCTGCCTTGTATTGTATGCTACCGAGATGAGTATCCTGCAAACCCTCAATGAGATTAAGGATGTTCATGAATGTTATGTTATGTTAGAATCTTCACTGCATGTAGCTACTTCCATCTCAGCTCACATATCTTTGACTGGACAGAAAACTACTGAATGGGGAGGCATTTGCAATAAGATGTATTCACTGTAATGTTACTGGAAACATTGGGCAGCTTTTTTACAACATTAACACTCTCCACATCATCACACCACCAACGTCAATATTTTTCCACCCCTCCAGGTTTCAGTGTTTGTGTTACTTTTATGCCCACATCAGCTGGTTTTCCCCTGAAAAGAGTGACTAAAAGAGGCACTAAAAGTTATACAGTATATTCAGACATCTTTCACTATGGCCCCTCTGAATCTTATTAGTCTCTAAAGTATTTAATAACAATGTTTCTGACCAAAAGAGTATAAGTTGGATGTTTTGTAGGAAGTGTTTAATTCTTAAATTACTCACAATTATGTCATGCTTGAAAATGACAGCAGGGATGCTGTTTTTGCTATAATTAGTAACGTAGTACTGTGAAGTATTCAACTTAAACCATAAGTCTCACCCACTCTGCCTCTGAATTGAATCCAAACACAATCTGTTCTTACCTGCCTACCTAATTTATATAGGCTTGTAGTCACTTATGTGGGGCAGACAGATCTATCCAATAACAGCAAATGAGAGATAAGGTATATAACATAAACATCTTTGTCTTCTTCTAATTTATTCAAGGAGATACAGCTGCTAAGATGTATAGTTGTGTATTTCCAAGTATACAAAGAAACCTTAAAAATGCATATTCTATTTGTTCATTACTTAGATAATTGATTTGACACTGATGTTTCTTACAAAACTATACGTAGATTCATCAGAGATTATCGTTGTCACTACATGTTAGGCATGTTTGCTGTGGATAAATAATAGGATAGGCAAATGAAGGTTTGGGGATCTGACCAGCAATACTCTGAAATCACAAAAACAGTCAAGTCAGAAAGGTAATTTTCCCCTCAGGGATTAATACAGTGTACCAAATACTAAAAATAACAAAAAAAAAAGAAATTAGACTTAAAGGACAAACCACAAGTAAATAGCAGTTTCTGCACTTTTAAGGTTAAGGATAGAGTATTGGTGCCGTCTTGTGGAAAAAAATTAGAATCACAAGAGCAAGTTGTCTGCCCAGGCTCTTCTGTTTAAATCACGCCCTGCTTAGTGACGTTGCACTTTTTACTCTGGTTAAGTGGAAGGGGTGGGACTTGAGGAGGATATAACGTCAGGTGTCTTTCAGCTGGTCTTCTTCCACTCTATGGTGGGAAATTAATATTGTGAGGAAAATTGTTTCACCTGTCTGGTAGATACATCACCCCCGCATTACCTTAAGAAAGGTCTGTGTAAAGGACTCCTGACGCCTGCATGTGCAACACTGCTGAGATGTTATATCATATTTCTATGTCTTAATGATTAATATTGACGTATAAGATTTCAGGAAGTAGCTCACATAAAACAGATATTCGTGTGGATGAATAGTGTCTAGACTTGAAAAATTAAATACTGTTCATGGAGCTTCTGATTTCATTTAGCAAATATTTGAGCTGTGTTTCAGACAAAGTACTTGCTTTGTGATATTGTGCAAAACATAGCTCAATTACTTTAATCATACGAATTGTTTATTTATTTATTTTAACTGAACTTTGTACAGCTCAGATCATTTACTCTCAGTTTCATAAAAAAGGTGAATCCAGCTGTGAGTCTGATTAATTATGTAGTCTAACAATATTGAAGACAGAGTTGCGTCTTGTTTAAGTAACTTAATTAAAGGGAGAATATATTAATTTATTTGAACTTTGGTGATTCTGTTATACACCTGGATAAATATCAAAGGCTGCTGTGTTTAAAAGTGCACAAACTACAGGTGGTATCAATTAACTTATTTTTATAAAGTCTGGCTATTTAATTAACATGTTTGTGAAGATTTGTGGTATCAATTATTTAATGGTTTAAATATTTATTTACATAAGTTGCTTTATATAAGGAACAATATTTTAAAATTAGACTGTTTTGTCCTCAGAGGCTTGATTTGACATTTATGTATTCAATTTAATCAACTTTTTTCCAAATAGTAATAACAGTTTTATCATTTTCAATTTTCAGGACGATGTTATCAGAAAGGTTTTGGTCTGAAGACTGTAACACCATTGAAAATGAAAGTATACTTTATTAAATTAAATGTACTTTTGTACAGGAGATAACAAGCTACTGCAGATGGAACTTTTGAATAATATTTGTCCTATTTCCTTGACATTTTGAATGTGAGCTATGAGGTAATTCATATCTCATTGAGCCTGTTAAGGCGCGACATATGAGAGACGTCGTATCTCAGCCACTATAGACATACTCAGCTTGCTGGCGATCTTTACTACCTTATCTCATTTACCTGCTGCAGTGCTGGCATCTAGTGGATAGCCATAGATTTTGCAGAAAATAGTGTTATAAATAGGCTGTCCATACTTGTGTTGTTAAGAAAACTAGATTTATTGTAAGATGAATATTTTAATGATAATGAGAATGATCAAAACATTGACAATCTATTGGATGATGTTGAATGTCTAGACTCTGGTAAGGGGATAGCTGCTCCGAAGGAAATTCTACATCACAAGGATATCTGACTACATGAACATTCTGCCGCCCACTTACTGCAAACAGTCACTAACTATCAAATGTGTTGTGTGCAACAAGCATGGACAGTGCAAAGTAACGTGTTATATTTACACGATATGTGTTTCAAATCTTGCACGCTGCATGGTGCCATGCTTCTAGGACTCTCATTCAAATGGAGACATTACATTAAAAAATAAAGTAATTAATAGTTTCTTTACATTTTTGACAGAGTTACTGTCAATAATAAAAACAATTGCTTTCTAATACATTTACTTAAATTTTTGATAGAGTTCATTATTTGATATGTATGCATAGACCTGTACTGCAGCATCCTGGTCATAAATGGTCCAGCAGTCAATGTGTTAAAATCTCTTAAGAGCAAGACTATGACTTGGCCCACTGTAAGTACGGACATGTGAGAATGTGTAAGCACCTCTGTTAGAGTGACATCCAGTAAATCAAAGGGTGCATACACACACAGGATTGTCCCTAGTTTCTGCATGATGCTACACTACTAACCTACTAGTAGACTATCCATCCATTTTCCAACCCGCTGAATCCGAACACAGGGCCACGGGGGTCTGCTGGAGCCAATCCCAGCCAACACAGGGCACAAGGCAGGACTAATAGACTAGAGTAACAAATTAGTGAATGAATAAAGTCATATATATTTTCTACCGGAAAAATGTTAAATTCCTTGATGCGAAGAAACTTCAAAGTGTTGAAAAGAATTCATTGAGTAGACCCAATGGTACACTTTTCTAAATTTTTGAATTTTTTGTATATTTGGTGTAATAATTCTTTGGCACAGTCAATTCATTAATTACTTTTAATTCTGTTTGTAGCCATAGCATATTCCTTTGCTGAAACTCCTCTGCAAGTTTACTTCATGTTTCTTATTTTCTGTGAAGTAATAAACTGCTGTCTTTGGTTCATATGTTTCAATTTTTAGACTGCAGTATGAAATGACAAACATGTTTGGTCAGGTCATTCAGCAGTGAAACTCAGATGTTCAACATACCAAGCAGAAATTGAGGGCGAAAATCAGGTATGCTTACTGTACACAGTAGTTTGAGCATAGGAAATGCTTTAAGACTAGTTCTTAGCAAGTATAAGTCAGATAAGAGGTATCATTGCTAAGCAAAATAGTGCAGTGACATAATACAGCATGATATATGGCCTGAAGACAATAGATGCCAGAAAGAATCTGGGATGTCATATTTGATTTGCCAATGGTGACACTATATACCCAGCTAAAAAGGAATGTTACAACTTTTATATTCTGTTCTGACATACAGTATCTACAGAAACTGAAATGTAGTATAAATTCAAAATTTAAAATAAACAGCACTGCTTGTATAGAATCTTGTTTCAGAATTTGACAAAAACATATTCTACTGCAAATGGATTCTCCACACTTGACACACGGGTACATGCTTGAGTTCACATGTAATTTATATTCACCTAATGTTCTGCCTCTTGAGTATGTGCCTCTTACCATTAAACAATTCTGAAAACTTTCTCTCTATGTTTTCCCATAGGACAAAATTACATGGGAGCAATATCACCAGCAAATGTTAAAGAGTGTATATCCAGAGAATGGGTCTAAGGTGAGAATCAAATCTGAAAGACGTGGTAGTACATCTCTAGACAAAGTAATACTGTGTATTTGTGAAACAACACAATCATAACTGTGAAATAAGGCACTCTAAAAATAAATAAATGGTGGGTTAAAATCTTCTGTAGCATAAACCTCTGTAGTGTTTTGTTTTTTCTCAAAAAACTACTAAAAAGTTTTTATTATATCTTCCTACTATAAAAAGTGCAAAAACACTAACTACAAAGTCAGACATGTAAAAAAGTAATATGGTGGATATTTGAACAGAAAAAGCTCTTAGTTGTTCAGCATAACAGTTTGTCTAAACAACAATTCTTTTGATCACATCATCATCAAGAAATAACTTCAAGTATGTAAGTGGATCTTGGCTATCAAAGTTCACTTTTATTCCTGGATGGTCCACAAAATCAAAATGAGATGATCCTGGTTTATTTGAAGCAGGGTCTACACAAACCCAAACGTGAGCATCACTTTCGATTTCACTGTTTCAATTTCACTGCCTGGAGACAGATTCACTTCATCATCACTGCTGATGAAAGGTTCCTCGAAATCACTGTCAACAGTATGCAACTTCCTGGGCTGCTGAAAAATGTTTCTTCCAAGATGCCATTATGAGGCTAGGAGAAGACACGCTACACTATTGCCCAGGTAACACTCGGGCCTGACGCTTACATAAGACATGCCTATACAGTTGCCCAGATTATGCTTGGGACTAACGGGATTAGCACTTTTATAGACCAAGTAATCCTCGGGTCTAACGCTTACACAAGACTATACTGTTGCCCAAGTAACATTTTGGACTAACACATTTAACACTGTTTTCGCAGCATGAGTGACCCTCAGTTCTAATGTTACGGAGATTAAAGAAACAATAAACATCTTAATAAGAACAATTATAAGAGACTTCATTATAAATTCATGCATTTATTGTACTGGGATTATACAGGAAGCAGTTCACCGTATGAGCTATTGGAACTACAAAAACTACATAAATTACATTTACAAAATAAGAAGCCATGACTTATGAGAGAGTTGTCAATGAGGCAATACATAGGCAGGAAAAATTCAAATATTGCAGAAAATGCAGCAAACTCAAGAGCTGTACTGTACATTGTCTGAGTCAAATGTTAAATGTAGAGTACAAAATAACAGCAAATCTTTTTACACTAGTAGCATTTCGTAGTCAATGCTGAGATTTAATTATTTGCCAACTACTCCCAAAAATGAGCTGTGTTTGCTGTGGAGCACTCTGTAAGGAAATATGACCATGGAAACAAAACACTTGAAGACTGTAGGACCAAAATGCTATTAACCAAATGTAACCAACTTACCTATTGTATTGCTAAATCTTGGTATTATATTTAAATTTGCAGTGGTATTTTTTAAATTCTTTTAAATATTAGAAGGACAAAGACGTTTTACCAGATCAGATACATACTAATACCATTAGCCTTTTTTAAGCAGAAGCACTGTTTATAATAAATGGTAAATTATTTTACTAGCTGGCTCTGACCATGATAGATCAGAACTAGTGGTCTGATGTTTATATTTCAGTGCAGAAGTTTAATCCAATTCAAATGTATTAACTGGGGTAGGTTACATTGATCCCCTTCTACATGCTGTTCTAGGCAATATCTGACCATAAACACTAAAGCTATTCCATTCTCTCAAGGTACAGCAATTTTAGCACACATAGAGGCAAAAAAGATGGACATGGCTATGGTGAATACATATTTTAAGAAGAGGGAGGGACATAGGGTAACATACAAGAGTGGGGGAAGATGCACACAAATAGATTATATCCTATGCAGAAGACTGCAAAGTGGTGGTAGGGGAAAGTGTAGTTAGGCAGCATAGGATGCTGGTCTGTAGGATGACGTTGGAGATCATTAAGAGGAGGAGAGGGCAGACCCAAGGATCAAATGGTAGAAGCTGAAAAAGGAAGACTGCAAAGTTGAGTTCAGGGAGGAGGTAAGATAAGCACTGGGTGTCAGTGAAGAGTTATCAGATAGCTGGGCAACTACAGCACAAGTAGTAAGGGAGACAGCAAAAATGTGCTTGGCCTGACATTTAGACAGAGGAAGAAGGAAATGGAAACGTGGTAGTGGAATGGGGCAGTAAAGGAGAGTATACAGAGTAAGAGGTTAGCAAAGAAGAAGTGGGATAGTCAGAGACAAGAATATAAGGAGATAAGGCGTTAGGTGAAGAGAGAGGTGGCAAAGGCTAAAGAAAAGGCATATGATGAATTGTTTGAGAGGTTGGACACTAAGGAGGGAGAAACGGACCTGTACCAATTGGCTAGAAAGAGGGGCCGAGTTAAGAAAGATGTGCAGCAGATTAGGGTGATAAAAGATAAAGATGGAAACATACTCACAAGCAAGGAGAGTGTGTTGAGCAGATGGAAAGAGTACTTTGAGAGGCTGATGAATGAAGAGAATGAGAGAGAAAGAGAAAGTTGGATGATGTGGAGATAGTGAATCAGCAAGTGCAACGGTTTAGCACGGAGGAAGAAAGGACAGCTATGAAAAGGATGAAGAATGGAAAGGCTGTTGGTCCAGATAACATACCTGTGGAAGCATGGAGGTGTTTAGGAGATATGGCAGTGAAGTTTTTAAGCAGATTGTTTAATGGAATCTTGGAAAGAAGTGTACTGGTATCGATTTTCAACACTAGAATCCCTGAAACCTACGACAAAACTCGTAATCCCGGCCCACCTTAAATTCCTTCGCACCTCTCCTTGTCAGCGTCTTTTGTTTTGCAAATGTGTCGATCAGCACAAGCAGCAAGCAACCTGCTATCCCATCCCCCCACTGCTGGAGCTCAAGTCGCAGAGCAGATTTTCAGAGCTAAAGTCTGTTTATCTGGCAGTGAGGTGCCTGGAGTTATATAGGGTAAATAATATATTGTTATTTGGAATACATACATTTCATGTGTGTTCCGTGTCTACAATAATCTATGTAAGTGTAGAATGGCAGGAAATGCGAGGCAAGAAATAATGCTGAGCACATACCTAAAGCAGAAACTTTTTCCATGTTATACTAATAATTACGTGAAGTGTATAATGTGTGAAGACTTTAGTTCAAATATCAAATAAACACATGTGCTTTTATTCAAGAATATAACCAAAGAAAAAAATTATTTGATATTCATGTTGGTGTCAATGAGTTAAAAACCCAAGCTCAGATGTCAATTGACAGGAAGTTGATATGTATTCTTGAATGATGTAGAGGTAAGAACTGCTGCCTTATAACCCAAAGGTTCCGGGTTTGAGGCCAGGTGCTCCGTGTTTTGAGTAGTGAGCTGCTATTATTACTATCTACTCTATATATATATATATATATATATATATATATATATATATATATATAATATATATATATATATAAAATCCTAAGCCTAAAAGTGCAACAACTTTGTGCAACAATTTTATGTCACTCTTTAAATCAGGCTTACTTTAAAACTTTCATATATATGTTTGGTATCATTCTTTTCAGAAATTATCGAACTTTAATGTGATGTTGTTAGATTTTCAGATTCTTATTCTGTTTTTAAATTATAAACTAAAATATCAAGAAAGTCATGGTTTTTAATATCAATATTAAAAAAATGATCTATTCATAACACCAATGTTTATATTTAGGTAATTTAGTTAGCTGAAGGTCGAGTTACGATGACCCATTGCATATACCACTTTAAGTTTTCACGTGATTTTTCCTGTTATTTAAATGAGTCTTTTTTTAAAAAAAAGTTTTTTTATTTATAAGAATGTCAGTTAAAATGAATGGATCGTTTATTTTTTCTCTTGTAAATATTCATCGAGCATAGTGGACCTCAGTTTAACGGGAATACTCCAATTGGTAAGAGAGTAAATATTTTATTCTCATTTCATGATTTTTACTCCTTTAAATAATACATTTTTCTTTTGTACACTTACAGATTTTACTAATAGTCTGGCTGCAACTGGGGGTTGGGTGCCGAAGGCGCCAGGGGGCTTGCCCCCTATTAATACAATAAAAGCACACATTGGATTTGAATCTGTAACACCCGGTGTAAATTTTGGTTACTAGTAAAATTTAGTGGTTGTTTTTTTTTTTTATTATTCACTTTTATTCTGTCAGTGACTTTCACATGATACAACACATTTTACAAGATACAATGTCCTGTGACTGCTATCAGACCACCATGTGACATCTGTGCTTTGACAACAAAGACAACCGTGTCTTCCCCTTTCTGGAAAAGCTGAATGAACTTCGTCAACTGGCTTCTCATCTGAAAATTTATCAAAATAGAATATTCACAACAGAGTTCCATGGCATCACAGTTTTGCAAATAATTAATTTCTTAATTTGGTAATGCAAATTCTGCTATATTTTTCGGAGTTTCTTATATTTGTTGAATGAGTTTTTTGCATTCACAGCTGATGATAATTAGCAAGCCATTGTATTCAGTTTGTATGCTGATGTAGAGTTTCATTGACTTTTATGATACATTTTTGCATCTGCCTCTCATTTTATTTTGTTAATATTGACACATACTGTACTTATCTGCAGTGCTTTTTTTACATATCTTATTCAGAGTCGTACACCATTGTTTAACTGTGCTGAAAGATTTGAAATCTATTTTCTTTGAATTTCAGCAAAGTTGGTTTTACCTGAAGGCAAACTTCAATTAATTGAAACTGATGAATGAAACAGAAATTGGCTTATGTTATTACAGAATGTAATTTCACCTATGATAACTTAAGTTTTTAAATTTAACAAACAAAGAATTCATTATGTAGTTTTGTTTACAAAATACTACCAATTCAAATTAAGTAAAAGGTTAGCTATTTATAAAGAACACACCTGACATAATGAAAGAATAGGTGTTATAACCTGCAAAGATCTTTTAACTAAATTTTTATAAAAGAACACAAGCTAAAATGTATTTTTTAGTTCAGTGTTTACATATTATCAGAACTAGAAAATCTGAACTCATAATTCCAGATTTCAAGAATTTACACTGGCTTCTACTGTAGATAAGCTTAGGTCTGATTTCAAAATTATCCCTTTAACTTATATAGCCTTAAATAGCCAAGGCCCTGCTTAATTAAATAAAATGTATTATTATTATTACTTATCTGAGCTCATCATTACAAACAAACCGGAGTGCACATTGAGATCTTCAGATACCGGCCTACTTGTAATTCCAAGGAATAATAAAAAAATTGGAAAGTCGAGTTTTTAGTTACGTGACCCTGAAGTTGTAGAATGATCTACCTGCTAATATAAGAGATGCCCCTTCAGTGTCAACTTTTAAATCCAGGCTGACGACTGTGTACTTTAGTCAGGCATACCCTGACTAGAGCTGCAGATTATCCATGCATACTGCATTTCTACACAATATTTTTAAACCTCCTCTATTCTGCTACTCTATATGGTATGTTGACGTGGCATTTGCTGCCACTGCTATATGGAAAACTCGTCTTGGATAAACAAGTGTTGGAATTATTGGATAGAAAGATTCTCTCATCGGATTGGACGGCCACCACAAACTCCACTATAGAAAACCCAGCAGTGAGTAGGCAGCAAGTCGGCTGAGGTCTCTAGGACTGTGGCTTTATTTTTTGACTTTCTTTTTTACAATTTTAATCTCCATTATTGTCAACTGACCATAGTTCATCAATTAATTAATAGATAGATAGATATTGTTGGCTTCCATTTATGTTTAATCAGTTGTTGCCTTGTTCTTTGCATGTTTTAACAAATCTACATTTATATGTTTACCAGTTCAATATTTAATCATTTGAAAATTCTATACTTGTGTTACAACTAAAAATTGTTCACAGCGCTCTGCACTTGCAAACAGTGTAGAGCTCTTTACAAAAATAAATTGTACTGTAGTGTATTAAGTTTTACACAATTTATTATTTTATTTAATTTTCTATTGCACTTGTCACCGGTACACACTCAGATTACTTACACATTTATATAGTTTGAAATACAAAAGCAATAAGTAATTAAATCAAATAACATTAACTGATGTAAATGTTAAAAAATATGGTGAGCAACCCTTAAAATATAATGAATCTCCAGTTATCATTGAGAGGAAAAACTGCTACTCTATGAGAAAACAAAACCTCTGCAGGGTCCATGGTCAATTATAACATACAATTCATTCTGATGACTTTCTAACTGTCCTTGTTGTCCTGCAGATTCTATGAAATAATGGTTACATACAGAAAAGTCTATAGATGTGCAAAAGAAAAATCTGTTGAATCTCAAGACTCCCATTATTTCTGTTGTCACTTTCTGTGGGCTGGGATATTATCTTGGCAATGTACTCTAGCCGCAAGTGCCATGACAGGATACAGAGCATAGAAAAAGAATAGAGCAATATTCATAATCATTGCCAAGCAGTTATTTTCAGACACATAGCCAACAAGCAGAGTAGTAATAAGAAGATCCTTACAAGCAAAACCTGAACATGCATTCATACCTGATGCTATAAATCCACATAAGGCTTTATATTTTAAAAAAGTATTTTTGCAGTCAACCCTAACGTTAACTGGATGCCAATGTGATGACATAAGAACAGGAGTATTTTAGTTGTATTCAGGAGCGTTTTTGCATTAAGGGATAGTGGGAGATAGCACCATCAGATGTTATGCAAAATAAGTAATAAGATTCTTTCAGTAATTTAACTTAGTGTTAAAATATTTCTAAAAATCTTCTGTTTTGTTTTCCTTAAGCAATTATTTTTTCTAATTTTCTGTCATACTGTACGTTAAATGTAATTACTTATCTAAAAAATTTTTGCTTCCTGTACTATGTGAAATGTCTTTGTGCTGGGTGTAATTCAGGGTAAGAATCCTGCAGTTTTCCCTGTATTTTTGGGGGTGTATTTTTCTGTGTATCCTGAACTTTCCATGTGTGTTGCACATGTCAGTGAGGAGATATGAAAAGTCCCATACCATTTGCACCCATAAAACTAACCAAACTAATCTGAAAAACACTATGCTGCACCTCTTCACTTAGACCCGAGGATAGCTGTGTTAAAAGTGAAAAAGCCACTAAAGAAGCCTACATAAGCTGTGTCCACTTTGTGGTAAAATAAGCCAGCAGTATGACACTCTTGATTCAAAGAAGCACAGATTTCTGGTGCAGAAAGGACAAGTAATTACTATATGTATAGAATTATTTTTTCAAATATTTATGGCCTTGCGACGACCAGTAAACATCTGGCCGCAGAGTAGTTAGTGCTGCTACAGGACATGCAGTTTATAGTTTAAGTGATGCAGCTTGTAGTCTGCATGTTCATATTCATATTCTTGATACTTGTCTACAGTGTAGTCAGTGGGTCTGTACCTATATATATGAAGACACCTGTGAGGTCCTATGGTCCTTCTCGACCACACAGGTCTGCCATTGAATTGTGTCTGATGATGCCACCTCAGCGTAGTAACACATCTTTGTTCAGACTCTTTTGGTGTGTAGCTCCCGGCTGGTGGAACAAGCTGTCCACCACTATTCAAACTTCTGTCTTACTCAATGTGTTTAAGAAGCATTAGAAGACTCTCATTTTTTCTTAATTTGTGCCTAGCATATTAGCCTTTAGGCCTTGTAAATCTGTGAATTGTAACTAGCTTAAATTTGATTTTGAGTCTTTCACTTTTGGTAATCTATTTTGTACCTTTGTCCTGTCACACTGGTTCCTAAACAGCCCCAGACAGATGTTACCCTATTATGTTGGCCTCTTTTGTAAGTCACTTGGGTCACTTAGCAGAAAGCATCTGCTAAGCAAATAAATATAAATGTAAATATTAATTTTGTTATTGTAGCTTGCTCCTTTTCACCTCAAATTATTTTCGATTATAAATTCTAGGTTTTGCTAATTCAATTTAGGCAGTTCATAAGATTGACCGTCACTTTTTTTATAGCGTGTAAATGTCTATAGTTTTAATTTGTTGCTTGATGACGATGTCAGAGGGTATCACAAAGATCTTATACCAGTTGAGATGCACCAGCCACCAACATTCCATTGCTTGATTAATTTTTAGTCTGACAAAAAAGGTTGCATGCATTTACATGTTTCACTAGTCAGTAGCAAGAGAGGGACAAGGGACAGATTTTATTAGCTAGTGTCACACACGTGTGCTTGGGAGTCAACCAAAGGGACCACGAAACGGCAGTTCCATGCCAGGCCAGGGGGTGGTGGGGTGCGCTAAACCTCTCTCTTTTCTCTCTGCATACCAAACATGAGAAATCCTGCCTGTACTGGCCCCAAGGACGTCACTTCATGTTTCGGCCCAGAGGACGTCATTTCCTGTGAACCACCTATAAAACCCCTCGTTCTCCATACTTAGACAGCTCTGTTTTGGACTCTAACCAGTACACATTGTACTTTAAAGCCTGTTGCAGCCACGGAAACTATACGGGTGGCTGCCCCAAACTGGCTGTTTCTTTCACACTACATAAGTTAGTGTTTACATTAGAGGAGCCTACACACGTATAAAACCACTCTGGTATGGACCTTCCAGAATTTACACACCAAAACCACCACTGGTTATACTTTCTAGTTATAGAAATTAACAGGAACAGTTTAAATTAATGGAAATCCGTAAATACTTTTAGAATGGTTTGAGTAGTCGATGAAAAGATCATTGTGACATTTTACATTTTAATGAGTTTCTGACAGAGAGCATTCTAGCTGAAAGCGTAAAAACACACAGTCACTCTGTAAATTCATCATTTCTTCATGCACAAAACAGCTATTTTGACAGTAACTTTCTGCATAATCTTATTAAACATGATTAACCCAAGTACTACAGTATATGCTGTCCTGATTAGCACTGCAAATTGCTTAAAAGTAATTCAATGTACAGTAAAGTCCTAGATGGTCCTTCCCCCAAATAAGCATGAATCAGAGTTCCTAAAGCTTCTTCCCTTATGCATTTTCCCTTTGTTAAATGAATGTTCAGGTTTTTGTTAGTCTTTTAACATAATATAGCACAAGAACAGTGTGTATTTCCAGCTTAGTATAATAAAGCTCTGATTTAATAATACAACATTAAATAAAAGTGTTTTTTTGGCATTTACCTGTGACTTATTTCTTCTGACTGCAGTGTAGAATTATTAGGAGAAGAATTACCAAGGAAATTAGTCCATAATATATATATTTACTTTACTATACTATATCTCTCTGTGAGTGAGTTTGTCATCCATTTGACTGTCACAGCTATTATGACCATTCATACATGTAAGTACAATGCTTTTAAATGTGCTAGTAGGGGGGCATCCACTGAATCCATGCTCATTGATATTAACTCTTAATGGGCTATACAATTATTTTTCAAGGTACTTTGTTGAATTGAATCTTGATTGATTGCTGCTAAGGTCTTTTTGAACAATTGCTGTTCATTCTGAGACCTAGAATAATTTTTATTTAATAGTCTACATTTTTAGATCTACTTCATGGACTTATTAGCCAGCAGTAGTGTTGAATTTGGGTAGATTTTTTTCCTCTGTTTGAGCTCAGTTGTACTTCTGTCCTTGGTCCTGATTGCAACATTGACCTTTAGGTACATCCTTGGTGATCCTGCTGCCTGTATACTACAAACACTCTTCTGGAGATCAACCCTTGACTCTGAGCTTCTTTTCAGTCACCCAGATGAGTTTACAATAAAACACCTGAGACCCTTTAACCTCATAGCATTCTTGAATTATATTTTTCAAAGCCATAAATTCAATGCTGTATTGATAAAAAGAGAATGTAATCCTGGTATTCTGAAACAACTGTGATACAGTACCATTACTTTTAGATCACCCTAAGCAAATCTGTTGTAATATGAGGTCCTTTACTGTATACTCTACTTTATGATGTATTCTTTAATGCATTCCTACTGCAGCAGTATTGATGTTGTCATCATCAGGCACACCATGATAGACATATTCTGCTTCTTAATGCATGTGTCCAATGCACTTTTTTTGCTTTTGTCATTCTTTCTTGTTAATTTTCATTTATTTACTTGATTCAGGTAAAACAAACATTTTTAGTTTGTTTGTGAGTGCTAGGGACTTGTCTACTCCCACAGTAAAATCAAAATATATAATATTGGAATAGGACACTAAGAAATGTAAGAAATTTGACAAATAATAGAACACCATTAGTCCATGAAGCTAAACTGTCCCAACATCTCCTCCAGATTCTTTGTAAATGTTGTCAAGGCTTCTGCTTCAACTGCATGTCTCAGTAGTTTGTTCCAGAGTCCCACAACTCATTTCATAGAGAAGTGCTTCCTGGATTCAGTCTTAAATGCACTTCCACTTAAGTTTACTGATGTTGTTTAATATGTGATTCATCCTTAAGATGAAAGAATGTTGCTGGATCTACTTTATCTATCAATGCCTTTGATGATTTTAAACACCTGGATTAGGTCCCCACATAGTCTCCTCTGTTCGAGACAAAACAGGTTTAATATGAATGTCCTATTGGGCAGCTTTTGTTTAACCAGTGTCAAAAATAGCAATATCTTTTTTATGGGCAAAACCAAGGATAGTCATTGTTTAAAGCAAAGATCATTATACAGAGAGCCATTAGAGTGTTTGTCCATACTTTCAGTGACAAAACTAAAGTAATAGTCAACCAGAATCTTTTCCTAAGTCACTTTTGTTCTTCTTTTTATTGTTTTAGTGCTCAGTCTTTTCTTCACCAGGTCGATATTTTGGTGCATGCTTATTGTGAGCTGTCATCCACCTTAATAAAAGAATACGTGTCTGTGTGTGTGTGTGTGTGTGTATCTGTCGGGTTTCCATATATCTGTCATTCCAATAGATGGCATATCACAAACATTTTAGTAATGAACTGTTTTATGTTGGTCATTCCAGTAGATGGTGCATCATAAACATAAACACTGCTTTTATGAATTCCATACAAAATTATATATAAGTGATAATCATTGCATGGTGTAATGCAAATGTTAATGATGATTTCTAAATTAATTATTTAGATTTCAACCCATCTTAGATGGGTAGTATATCTAGTTACTTTCTTGTATACATAGTATAGAGAAAGTATAGGAATCTTGAAAAAATTCGACCTTGAGATTTTGTTGAATCTTAACGTTTTGGACCTTCCTGAGTCCAAAAATGCCATTTTTGAAATTATGTGCCTGTGTGTAAATATATAAAAAACAAATTACACCACTTTTCTACATAGTCACCTTCCTTTGCAATGCAATTTTCCCAGCATCGTACCAACTTTTTAATGCCCAATTACTTTTCCTCCCGCCTTAATCGTTTCCAACGAAAATACAACAGTGCAGAAACCTTTTGAGTAATCAGGCTTTTGAGCAGCAATATCATAAAACCGTTTTAGGAACTGTGCTTAACAACTGTGTAATACAGCTTGAGGTAGACAGATTAAACCAATTAGGTCAACAGTGAAGGCTGTAATGCAGTACACAAGCATTTTAAGGAATCCTTGACATCCATTTTTAAAAATTTCTGACCACTTCTGACAATATAAATCAAGATCTGTAAAGAATACTTAGACATTCTCAAAACTAAGCAAATCTGATATACACTTCCAAAAGTAAATATCAGTGTATCAGATTGTTCTCAGTCACTGGAGAATCCTAATTTTCAGTTTTTACGTTCATAAATCAGTCCAAAAGGCATCATACATCCAAAGGTGACACTATGTAGGTTTCGCAGAACTTCCATGACTTTAAAGTACAATGCCAACATTTGTAGGGTCCTGTTCAAGACCGGCACCCGCTGCACAAATGATGTAGAAGCCCATTGCTGTGTGTGTAATCCCAACATCGGCCTCTGCACAATCACAGTCCTGGAGAATAAGCAAAGAAGAATGAGCTGTGCAAGTGTTTTATACATTTACAGCTGACAACTATCTCATTTAGATTGTATGATCAAACTCCAAATGTTGCATTATTTT